>NC_038251.2:38001654-38157896 GCF_000004515.6 Glycine max
TTTTTTTCCGATTAATAAAATTTAAATTAAATTACATATATTACACAAATAAATTAAAATAAATCCAAAAAGTACTATCAAAACAAAAATTTAAATATATATAATTAACAATGTATCATATATTCCAATAAAAAAATTAACTAAACTAAATAATATTAACATTCTAACTAAACTTAACATATCATATATATAACATATTTAATACCATAGAAATCTAAAAAATCTAAACCAAATAATACTAACATACCAATTTAAAAAACTTCAACAAATTCATATTAACAAATTAACTACAACTAATGTACTGTATAACACAAATATTTAGATACCAACTAAAATTATTAAATACACATATAACACAAATCATTTTCTTATTTTAAGGTACTACTTAAAATTTGAAATTACCACCTAAACTAAACAAATGTAACATTTGTATACTAATCAACATCTACACATATATAAAACAAATAATACCATACTAATTTATAAGAAATGGAAACAAAATAATATTATCAAAAACTAACCAAAATCACAATTAATACTAACTTAACATATGTATACTAACCTAACTAATATTCTTAAAATAATATTTATAAATCAACTAAAACTAACCTAATTAATATTCTTAAAATAATATTTATAAATCAACAAAAACTAACCTAACTAATATTCTTAAAATAATATTTATAAATCAACAAAAACTAACCTAACATAAACCTAACCTAAATAATATTAATATTTGAACTGAAATTATTTTAACACATGTATATATAACAGAAAAATATAGGGCAAACAGCATTAAAAAAAATTAACTTACCGGAAGCGCGTATTAAGAATAGCAATCCAAAGCACGTATGAAGAATAGCAATCCAAAGCACGTATGAAGAATACATAGTGTAGTGTAGGACAGCGCAAATAAGATTCAAAACTTCACCTACAATACGTAAAAAATTTCTCAATTAAAACTGAAATATAAATTAAACTTAACTTAATATATATAACACAAAAAAATTTAAAATTTTCAGTTAACATAATACTTACAAGAACACCTAATACCAAGAGAAGAAACAATGCAATGGAAGCAGCAATATGAGAAGAAAGGAATGCAGTGAGGAAGATACAAGCAGAAGAAGAAGAAAGCATGCATACGGGAGCCCCATATCTCGCGTTTTATAAAAAAAAAATTTGAAGCTCAACTTGCCAGTCAAACTGGCGAGTTCTTCCCTGCACCAAAGCTACAACTCGCCTGCACCAATGGTGAGTTCTTCCCCTCTGCGCCAAGCCTGTCTCTGCTGCAGCATGTAGCCTGCACACGTAGCCTGCATGTAGGCTGTGCCTCTCCTGCCACGAACTCGCCAGTTTGACTGGCGGTTCCCCCATGCATGGCGAAATCGCCAATGGGGATGGTGGGTTCCTCAGTGCAGCAAACTCGCCATTGCCAATGGCGGTTTGCTAAGAGGCCCATGCAATTTACGTGAAAAACAACCCCCACGTAAATTTTTTGAAAAGAACCCCATTTGGGGAAAAACTTTATAAAAAGACCCCAAGTGGAAAAATTTGCCTACAAAAGAATTATTTAGAAAAACAGTACAGAAACTAATAACATATCATTAAATATTTTTAAACACTTAATCTATTTATTTATAAAGAAAAAAATTATATATACATATATAGATACATATTATATAAGAGAAATATGAGTTAAATCTAAATTATATAATTAAATATAGAAATCAAGATTTAATGTAATGTAAACACTTAAAAATCACTTTTTTTATATTAAATTTTAACAACCAAATCAAATAGTCTGTAAACAGTCAAATTAATCTAAACAAATCAAAAATCGCTTAAATAAGAAAACCACAAAAAACCGAAAATATAAGAATGACATATTTTTTATAATTTGGTTCGGTTTTTGTATATTATTATAAAAAATCAAATTAATCCAAACAAATTACATATTATAATTATATTAATTTTTATTGTAATAATTAATAATAAGTATTAAATAATTTATTACTTTTTATTTGCTTTATAATCAAGATATACATTTTACTTTATATATTAAAAATGATGAATTAATGTTGTTAAAAAATAGAATTAAATATTAAATGATACACAAATTACTATTATGTTATAAAAAGAATTTATAATATTATTTTATAATAATGTTAAATGCAAGTGAAGATAATAATTTTTAACTAAAATATGTTAAATAAAATTTAATAAAAATTGAATTTATTTTAAAAATTATACAGTATATATAATAATTATGTGAGCTTAATTGATAGATTTAAATTATAATAATAGATTAAAAAATAAAATGGTTAAATTGAATCAAATCATGTCACAAAAGATTGGTTTAATTTGGTTCGGATTTGATACTGAACAAATCTAATTTTTATTTTACATTTAATTTAAATGATTTTTATCTAAAAATTAAGCCAAACAGCATGATAAATACCTCTTCTTATTTATATATGTGTGAGAGAAATACTCATTTGCCACACCACAAGGGTGTTTTAGTTGTTGGATGGGTGAATCTGGCTTTAAAAGTTTGGTGGCGGAAACATCACTACTTGATTAATGTAAAATATATATTAATTTAAAAAATCGTAAATACGGGTGGAGTTTTCTGTGCATATATTATTAATGTAAATAAAGTGATAGTATAAATGATTTTTTTTCTTAGTATTAAAATAATAAGATACTATGTATGGTAAAATTGTTAGATTAATTTAAAAATCATATATATATATATATATATATATATATATAAATGAAATTATTATTTTTAAAATAAATTTAATTGAAATACATTAATTCTGAAAACGTTGCTTTATAGTGTTATAAATAATTATGGATTACTATATAATTGAAATTTATTAATTTTCATAATAATTATTTTCAAAATTATGTAACATATTTCAAAATTACTTTTTAAATACTAAATTCATTAATTATAATTTTTAAAAAGACTAATATGACTTAGTATGTACTTGTTTTTAGGTATAAATATGTACTTATAGTTCTTAAGAATTAAGATATGGTTTTTATAATTTTAAAGAGAAATGCCTTTCAAGCTGTTAAGTCCTTTGGGAGAAGAATTTTAAAAGTTTGCTCTTTTTAATACTACTATTATATTACTAGTCTAACATTCGTGTCTTTTACGGTTATTAAGTTTATAATTTATAACTTTTTTATATTGTTATAAATTATAATATTTATTTGCTATTTTTTAATTTTACAAATATATATGCTAGGTGTATGTATAAATATATATACACACGCATGAATTAGTTTTAATTTAAAATATTTTTTAAGTTAATTTAAATTAGTAAGTATTCATTAACTTTTTGGTATTTATTTCTATTTTTATTTATTATGTATTAATTATTTTACTTATATGAAATTGATAATTTGAGTGTGATGTTTTGAATTTTTTATTAATTAATATGATTACAATTTATTTTAGTTTGTCAAAATATTACTCCCATGTATTATTTATTATTTACTGTCATCATGAGTTAAAACGATTGAAAGCAAATAAAAAAATATTTCTAGATGAAAAAGAATTATTGTAATGATCCTATATGAGTGGCATAAGATTCAAATAGAAAAAAAAAATCTTTATATGTTTTAAAATTTAAAATAGTTTCGAATAAAAAATTGTCATATAAAAATATTAAAACATTTATCATTACATAATTAATACAAGGTCAAGTTTAGTGCTACCATGATATCATAATATTATACTCAAAACTTTTTATAATAAAATTTTCCTTTTCTCATGAATGCAAATTTACAAAAGACAGATAAATGAAATTTTAGATAGAATTTTGACTTTTGTATCTAACATTTCAATTTCAATAAATAAGATGACTAATCTCTATTTAATCTGTGCTGTAACGTTATTGTTTTTAGATAGAATTTAAGTAATATTATAGTAATATTGACCTTAAAATTATTTTATCATAATATTAATTGATTCAATGATGAAAAATATCTTCTAAAATTATTTTATGAAAGTATTTTTTTTAAAGAGATATACATTCTAACTTATTCCTTTTCTAATATTTTTCTAAAATTAGATTATTAAATTAGGTTAGTCAAAATAAATATGCATTCAATTGATTTATTAGTTATATGAAAAATATTAGTTTTAATACCAGTATTGATTGTATTGGATTAAATACTTAATTATAAATAATAAAAAGCATACAACAAATTAAAGGAAAGAAGAGTCAAATAAATAAAGATAGTTGATAAAGGCTTTAACCGTAATAAATATACTAGGTCGGCCACCTATGGAAGTTGAAATAGAATGTACGAGATCATATATTTAAACCTTAATAAGTTCATTATAAAAAAAATTGTAATTTACATTTAAGGTAGGTTTGAATCTCACTACTGGCCCAAGTAAGCCTTGAGATTACAGATGCTTCCTGCACTTCCATAATTACTTCTTGCACTAATCTGAAATGTAAAATGACATTTTTTTATTACCTAAATCTTTCCTGACTTTAACTAGAAATATCCAATTTGACCAAGTAAGGATATGGATATTACCAAAAAATTCAAATGAGGATGAGAACAGGAATGTGTATCTGACCATTCTTGTACCCATACCATACCTGTACCTACACATTAGATATTTGTTAATAACTTTTTGTCGCAGCATACATGTATACATAATATATATATATATGATTTGATTGTAATAAATTTTTTTCCTAAATATAAATGAATTATTTTTATAGTTAAATAATTTAAATAATAATAATAATTAAATAACAAACTTAAAATTATACTTTTAACTAAATATATAATTTACCTAAAAATATAATAATAAATTAAAATATATTTAATAACTAAATATATAAGTAAAATATTATTATATAATTTATTTAAAAATATATACCAATAAATTAAAAATATAAAAAATGGTGTGGTGAATTACCTTGAGTATAATAGAATTTGATAAAACCTGACAAAATTGACAATGAGTTTAAAATTTTAAATCCATCTTTTTATACCCGAACTTAAACCTACCCCACCTTTTTTGCAGACGGGACAAGTAGTCTTGTTGCAATGCCTATGTGTAATTCAAAAATATTTTGGGATGTAGGTGTAATTTGTTCTTTTCTAATTTGAGATGATAAAAAATATATTTTTTAAAAAATTTTTAAGACTAAAAATATCATTTAACATATTTTTAGAGTCTAATAATCATACAGTATAAAATATTTTAATGATTTTTAAGTTATTTTATTGATGACTCACTATATTTAATGTAATCTTATTTCTATTACAAGATTTAAACACTAGACTTTATTTAAGGGGACTAAGCTTCATACCACTCAAACTCATGATTTATCTGTATAATGATAATATAAAATTATTTTATATTATTTTTGTATAACCTATTTTTCTATTTTTTATTAAACAAGACTAAAAAAAGGAAATTGACGTATATCTCACGGCGAGAGCCAATCCAATGTGCAAATCAACTTCGGTGGGTATCAGGACAAAACAAAATTCTCATTTTTTTTCCCAATGTCTAATAGTCTATTGCTTGCTAAAAAAAATTGTCTATTGCTATTCTTATTCTATATTTTTTATATTCAAAACATGGTTATTGTTGATTTGATTAACAATAAGAGAAAATATTTAAATAAAAATCACTTAAATAAGGCATTATATTGGAAGAGAAGTGTTTATTGTACAATAATGTGTATAGCATAGCAACATTTTTTTTGTGTTTCTTTCTTATATATTATTTATTACAAAAAAATAATATTGTATAAGTTATTACACGTGTATCAGATCTCATCTTGTAATGACATTAGATAAGTAACACCCCTAATTAGTTCTCATCTTGCGCTCATTGTTGTTAGTAGACGATAACCAAAAATGGCATCTTAAACTCCCAATTAACAATTAATTTTTTCTATATCTCTTTTTTCCTATCATACTATATAATCAATCAAATTAATTATTTATCTCTCCTCTCTTTTCTTCCTTTCTATCTCAAGTTGTAGACAACTTAACATTGTCCAATAAATATTTTTCGTTTCGTATTACTCGTTGTTTTAGAAATTCTCATGTTTCTAAATGCACCTTCAAACCCATGGCGTCCTCCACCGAAAGAAAGTTCTAACTGCTCTAAAACATAGTTATCTAGTGTTTTCTAGTTACCTAAAGCATTAAGCATATAATGGTCCACTAACTAAGACAGAGTCAAAATGCACGTGAAAGAAAGAAAGTGAGTGAGCACAATAAAGCAACCAAAAAGGAAAAAAAAAAAAATTGTCTTGGATTATTTTTTCTGTCCCCTTTTATTACAAAGTGAAAGTTGATAATCAGATAATGAATTATGTTTATACAATTAAAAGATTGTCATCAGGGACAGGTGGTGTATTCAAAATGGGGCGCGAACCCCTTTCCTTTTAAATATTTTGAAAAATTCTCATTACCCTAGATAATTTTACATTCTATTTTAACCTAATCTTAACTTGTTTAAATTGCCTTTATAATTAAGATCTATACGTAATTTTTAAAAATGTTGGATGCAAATGTGATCGATTTAATTGTAGTTATAGTCATGATATGGTTACAAAAGACTTCAATAGACGCGCAACACATGACTATCAACGTTGACAAGTAACAACAATCAAAGTTCAATCTTGAAGTTGAAGACTAAAATAATGAGATTGCAAAAAACTGAAAAATTAAATTTGTAAATTAAATTATAGGAGGACCAAAATCTATGAGAAAAATAGGGAAACCAAATTTACAATTTTACCTTTAAAATAAGAGAAAATAAAGGATTTTTTCTTCTCATGCTTTTACATATTTGTGTTGTATATATTATCTATATGGTAGCTTAAATATGACCTAAGATTTGTCATTTCTCTAACAGGAAAACGAGGATAGAAGTCAAAAAAGAAAAGAAAGCACATAACCTAGTCAACGTTAGCAGCTGATCTGAATGTAACTGTGCTAAAGATGCTTCGACTTCAATAATGGGCAATTACTCAACAACGCTAAACAGGGCACCTTTTCCCCTATTCAGAGGCAAGTTCAATAACGGACCAACTTTGATATACATAACTCATTGCTCTAAAGACAAGAGCTCAAAATGTTAAGAATGAGAATAGAGGCTTTGGCACCATACCATGGTGTGTAGGCTATGGCACCATATAGTGGTCCTTCATAATGGAAGTATGTGCCAAAGGAAAGTACCACATGACACAAGGAAGAGGTAGGCATTGGAGTGGCCAACCAGCTGAAAACACAATCTTTATTAAAGAGTGGCTTGGATAGTGACAATTGCTCTTTAACTAAAGATAAAAGAAAGAAAAAGAGAGAGAGAGAGAGAGAAGGAAAAAGAAAAGAAAGTAGAAGTTTCAGCGACAAAAGACTGATATTGGTCTTTAAGCCTTTGTGGACTTTGAATGAACTAGTCATTATTTTGAGCCAAGCAAAACTAGGGAAGTTTAGGTTAGCTACTCAGGAATGGTAAGTTTTAGGGGTCCCTTTAATCCCACCAAGCACGAAATTTTGCTCCCATACCATGTTGGCTAGTGGTACATGCAAAAGCAAATTGCAATACATGTTCGGTCACTAATCATTGGAGCCTAGCACGAAGTTATTAGTATGAGTTCTTAAAATTGAAGTAACTTAATCAAAACAGATAAAAACTAGGATAAATTGTTTTAACTAGATTAGATAAACTGTCAAATAAAAATATAAAATCAATCCAACCTAAATTAAACTCAAATAATATATATTAAATGATATTTAGCTAAAATTTTACATATTAATCATACTTATTTAAGAAATGTGCTATTATATGTAGCGCCATACTCAATTCTCTCTTTTTATTTGAACATATTTAATTGAAATAACAATCAACTTGAAATTAGATTTAAAATTTAACTCTAAACTAATAAAGTTGTTAATTTGTTTAAACTGATATATATATATATATATATATATACACCGACCATGGGCTTTTGCTTTTCCGGATTAGGCCTTTATCAAGCAAATCCTTGATTTCTTTTTGACAGTATTGAAGAAGTTCTTCATTCATTTGGATTGGTCTGGCTTTGGTGGGGATTTGTTTTTCCCTAAAGTCTTTCTCAGAAGGGAGATCAACAATATGTTTCTTTCTGTCCCAAAATGCATGTGGCAATTCAGAACAGACGGTCGATTCAATATGATTTAATAAAGATTGAATTTTTTCTTTTACCTGGGATTTTTCCAGTTGTATCTGAATATTATTAAAAGATACTTCTTCTTTTAAGAAGTTAATTTGATTAATCTTATTTTCTATAAGATTTATATTTCTGGAAATTGGTTTAGTAGAAAAATTAAATATGATTTTTCTTCCTAAATAATTTGTGGTTATTCCTTCATTAGATATTTGGATGGGAAACAAGGCTCTAATGAAGGGCGTTCCTAAGATTACTTCATTCTTAAGGTTTTTTACCAGAAAAAGTTTGTGTTAATCTTAAGACCTTGGTTTTCAATGATTGCATTTGATAGCTTAAAATTAATTTTTAATTTTGAGCTGTTTGTCGTACTTAATTTTTCTGAGGTTTTCTCAAAGAATTTTGTAGGAATTAATCTTTCTAAAATGCAGTTTGAATCAGCCCCTGTGTCAAATAGGGCCATTGTTTCTAAAACGAAATCATTAATAATTATTTTTATGTTTATGTAAAATTTTTGGATTTTAATCTTGTTGATTAATCCCATAAACATATCATCTTCTAAATTTTCTGGTTGGTTTTCCTCACTATTGTTGGCACTTTCAGAATCAAGATCTTCCTCAAGTTGAGAAAGAATGATCTGATGAATTTCTTGTTGTTGACGAAGTTCTTTTACTTCTCTTTTTAGATTGTTGATCTCTGTTTGGAGATCTTGGATTGTCGTTGGTTTGGTTGAAGAATTTTCTAATCTCTTGAGTATGTTACTTACATCAAATTTGTTGTTTGTGATAAAATCCTTTTGTCTAGGTTTTACTTCTAATGTTTTCTTGAGTTTTTCCAAGAAAACCTTCTTTTCCTGAGGGTCAGGTATGGAATTGATTGCTTCAAACAAGAGATCTTGTTCTCTCGTTAGAGTATTGATTTATCCATCATCATCATCTGTTGATGATAGTTGGTCATCTTGTTGGATTAGATTTAGGTTTTCATCGGAAGGCTCGGAGGATGAAGTTTCTGTTTCTTCCTCTGAGGTTTCTATAAGCAAATTGTTTATTTGTTCTTCAATTGCGGGTTCTAGGTTGAGGTTTCTTAACTTCTTTTTTAGTCTACAATATTTGCTGATGTGGCCTTGTTTTCCACAATTGTAGCACGTTATTTTTTATTTTGTTTTGTGTTTAGGATTTTCCATCTCTCTACTGGTTGATGGTTTGTGTGAGTATCTCCTCCTTGGAAATCTCTTTGTATTGACCGGTTTATTCTCATGGATTTCTTTTCTAGAAGATTGTTTTTTCTTTTGCTTTGGACAGGCCGATAGACCAAATTGTTCGCAGAAAGAACCTAAATCTTTCTTTGTTTGAGCCTTTTCTTTGGCTAATTGCCTCTGAATTTTGTCATCCTGACAAATTTTTAAGGCTACCTTTTGGACATAAGAAATTAATTGACCATAGCTTAAACTTTCATATGGAATATCTCCATTGACAGATTGACTATGGATTTTATCTCTAACCTTGTCTCTTAATGATCTGGGAAGACCGGCTAGAAATTTTTCCTTCCAAAAAGGTTGTTGACTATCTTCTCTTGTGTAAACCCTAGTTAGGAAAGTATCTCTATACCACCTAAAATCTGCTAAGGTTCTACACTTAAGATTTGATAATAATTCTGCAGACCTATCTTTCCACAAAGATGGGTCTCCAATGAAATGTTGGGTTATTGTAAAAATTAATGTGTTAACAGCGTCAGGAATCTCTTTATCATCGTCATTAGTAATGACTTTTTCATTGAGATCCGTCTTAACTGCGCTGTAAATTTTTGATTTTTCTTCGTTAGTGAGATAATTATCCCACCATCCTTTCAGTTGTCCAGAAAATCCTGCCACTAAGATATCTATAATGGTTTCTTCTGAACATTCATGGGAGGTTTGGTAAGCCGTGGCTACCATGGTCATATGTTGGAGTGTATTCATGATGTTATACTCCGTTTGTGCATCTATGTTCCATTTATAGATGTTGTTTGCACTAAAACTCTTAAAATTGTTTTCACCTCTTTCCTCTAATAGTAGGTCAGGGGCAGTTGGACGTTGATAATATAATTTGGAGAGTGTTTTCCAGTGTTTGGAATTAATTGGATTTATATTCTTTTCTGACACTGATCCTATTTCAGTTGTGTTATCTGAGTTTTGGTCACTATCTTCATTAATAACATTAATCAATTTGGAGGTACTTCTTGTTACCATTCTGGAAGTATTTTCCGAGGCTTGGGGAGTATCTGGAATGACCTTAAGTAGACTACCAATCTTGTTAAGTAATTCACTATGGTTATCACCTACGCCCTCAATTAAGGATTTAGTTTTTCTAAGTTCCCTAATTTTTCGTTTAGCCTTCTCACTAACTTTGAAAGGTTTGAATAAAGGTTTTTCAATGGGGATACTTGGCGAAGCTTCTTCAATTGATTTTTGTTTAGGAACTACCTTAGTTTTCATGGTTTCTCCTAAAGCTTGTAAATATTTATTGGTATAATTTGCCTGTTCCATTAGGCTCTTGATGTCTTTAGAGGTTACTTCCTCGTTGACATCTTTTGTCTTGAATGGAATTGCCATGACAGGTTTATTGTTACTGTCTTTGATATTTGGTAGTTGACATTGTGTTGCGGGAGGTAATTCCGATTGGATTAACTCACCATCTTTAACTTGCCAATTTGTTATGACATTTGTTGTTGGATCACTTATGATGTCTTGTTTCCAAGGGTAATCTATATCATTTCTGATGGCATAAGCATGAAACCAATCAAAGAAAAGGACATTAATCTTGATTCTTTCGACAAATTCGTAGAACTTGTCTTGAATTTGTTTTTTGTTTGTACCCTTGTAAAGTTGGAAAAACCATCTCCTTTGAGGCTCATTCTCCGGAGAATAAAAATCTTTCCTAAGGGTTTCCTTATCAATGCTAAAGTTGTCAGCTAACATCATAAGGTTCCATAGAAGAGTATGTTGGGGATTGGATCGACTTTTGGTCGTCCTCTTGTTCTTGGTTGTATGTTGTTCTAGGTATGCTAGAAGTAGTGTCTATTCCTTGGAGGTTTACAGTAGGGAACTGGTTATGTGACTCAGATCTAGTTAGTCCTACTAGAATTGAACGGGTTCTAGTCGAAAAAGACCTTCTGGCTGACTCATATTCAGACCTAGAGGCTTTTATCCTTGATGAAAAAGAATTTCTCCTATTGAAGGTTATCTCTACCTTTCCGGAGTTATCTTGCTTGATATGCTCTATGGTTGGAGCGGGTCGGGGAATAGACGGTGTTGCCTTATCCATAACCCATCTTTCGGGAAGAGTTACCTCATCCCATTTTATTTTTCTCGGGAGAGAAACGTTAGCCTTTGTCATATCAGTGATAAACAAGGTTGTTTCTCCTTTTCGAGGTTTTAACAGGACTCTAGATGCACAAGTATTCATGACCTTGTACTGGATCCTATAAATTAAGGCTGCTGGGATTGACCCTTCTTTCATGTCAAGGCCATGAAAGTGGATGTTTAAGAACAGACAGTCAAGAATGTTTCTGTCCATCAGACTCACTGTTTTGTTTGGATAACAGTTAAAATATATTGGACCTTGTCCTAGGCTGGTTTCGACTGTTCCAATTAGGGAGTCTTCAAATTGATTATGCCTAATGTCTCTTAGACACATTAAAACTGCCGCATCTATGCCCATATCAATTAAGGGCTTGATGGCTACTTGTACACAACCGATGTGTAGATATTTATACTTACGGCTATGTTCATAAATTGAATTTTTTGAAAGTAAATGAAATTCTTCCCCTATATCTTGTCCTAGAGGAATATTGTTTTCGACTGTTTTGATTATGTAATCAAAGTTGTGTTTGTCTTTTATTGTTTCAGGAACGTATAGTTGATCCTGAGGGATTTCTGGAATGTTCCAGTCATCCATGTTTTGATTGATATCTTCGAATCGGACTTCCTCATCGAAGAGATTGTGTTTTGGGGCGACCTCTTGGGTCTAGATATCTTGATCATTTAATAAATTGGAATTTCTTGAAGAAGATGATGAGGAGGAGTTTGAGCAAAAAGAAATACGGAAAAAAGATCATAATGGTCTAGACATGATTATATATATATATATATATTCCAAAGCAATTTAGGTTAGAATAGATTGGAGCAGAATCATATTTTAAATCGAAATTGACAGGACATAAAAGAAGAAAAATCAATATAAAATGGTTTGACTTGTTACTGATAAAATCCAGCTTAATTGATATATAAACATGTTAACTCAGGTTCAATTCCTCGCATCGTGTATGCAAGCCGCAAAACTACGTTAGAAGAGGCAAGACTAATGTCTTTGATTACTAGGTGAAAGATACGCATATGATATATTAAATAATCGTATGGCCTTCTTTTTAAAAGCTGTAAACCGCAAATGCCTCCTTAGTTGTCAAGGAAGCTGAGTGTATAATTAAAATTTAAAAGCTATCCCAAGTCATATTACCAAGTGATAGTTATGATTCAGAAGAAAACCATGCACAATCATGTTAACTAACAACTGACAAATGTTACATGAGTTTTCGCACAAGTTTAATTTAGTCGGTATGTATTAGAATTTCAATGACATTCAGTTTATGAATTATTTGCAATGATATTCAGTATACGAATTGATCCACTTTCGTTATGTACAATTCAAACAGCAATTATTTGCAAATGAATGAGACATTTACTATGGAATGTAATACATGGGATTTGGAAGCTTGAAGGACCGAACAGATACTGAAGAACCTAATAAATCGCTCCACTGGTCACCAGAATTTCCAAGAATCCTGTATCCATCTTTCTCCATCTCACTCCTCTTCTCTGATTTGTAGAGTACAGCTCGTTTCCCTTGATCATCTGAGTTTCTGAACATTACAAAATAACAGATTCAGAAAAATTAGCATAAAATAAAAGTGACACAGCTTCAGAGTGCAAAATACAAGCATGATGATCCTAAAATTGTACATGATTACATGTACAAAGAAAACTTCTCAAAGTAGAAGCTTTCACCTTGCATATACAGCATAAAGGATACAGAGAAAGGAACAGTAAAGGCAGGAGGGTAAATTAACTTGGTAACTAAATAAGTCAAAATTAATGACTTAATATCAACCACAAAAAATGGGGCTACAACCAGGCATACTGTAATTAACTAGTGCCAAAAGATATGAAGAAGACTCCAGAATACAAGTGGACTATGATGTAGTTATTTCTGGTAATAAGTAGACAACTATCATTGCCTTGTGTACCCCTATAAACTGTCTACATTATATAGAATCATGATATAGAGTTTGGGACATCTAATCTCCCCTGCCAATTAATCCAATCCTATGATTAGGAAACATGACAAAATTAATTAAAATCTACTCATCTAACCTACTCTAAATTGAGATGCAAAATTGTACTATAAAGGGCTAAATTTCTGGTATCTTCACAATTCATCCATAAAAATTGAGTATTTCAGTCCACTTGAACAAAATTTCAGAACATTCATCGATCCATAAAAGATCTGATTAAAGGTCTATGCCAGCACAGAACAAACAGAAGAGGTTGTGGAACTCTGAAATTCTGGAAATGAATTGCTTAGAAAGAATCAATTATGAAAGGAAATAAGGAATGTAAATATTGTAGAGGGTGCTGTAGTGGAATGCGTTAAATTTATTCTTATTTTTTTCCTGTTTTTTCCCATTTCATAATAGCAAGTTAATTTATTAACAGCAACAGTGAAGCCTAATCCAAAAAATCTACATGAAGGCAAACCATACAGAATTTACAGACACAACAAAGAACATATATTAAAGGCATATGATTCAAATGAAAAGGAAAATATGACCCTATATCATGAATCGCTGAAGAGAAACATCTCAAAATAAGGGGAAAATACAAGACAAGACTGGCCACATTTGTACTCATTCCCTTGATAAGAAGTATATATGAATCAGTTTCATAACTTATAATGCTTTCCCATAGATAATATATGTATGTATTGTCAGCATCCCGGCCCAAAAATATGATATGGATTAGTTCTATCAGTGTACGAAAACACAAATTCGCAGACAACAATGAGATAATATGCCAAGGAGAGAAATTTGTTTTACTTAAAACAATCGAGAATGTATCATTAAATTAATTAATAAATTTTAACATTAGCTCTCCAAAGATATTAAGACAAATATATCATCATCTACCTAAAATATAATAACCATTCAATAGCTTTCTGAAATATCATCCAACAACAGCATCTAGTCATTCACAAAATATGCCAATATTGATGCTGACATGGTATTCACTTGGATTTTATATGGAGTACACATATGAACTAAAGAAACTAAAAGCAATGCATACTGTTAACTCTGTAGAAACACTAAGTGATTGAAACTAGGGAGAACCATAACAAGGAAGGAGCATGAAATCTTTCCAATTACTGTAGCATACAAAATAACAACACAAAAAGCCTTTTCCCAGTGGCATAGGTGTTCGGATCAGCTTCATGGACTAGACAACGTTATTGAGTTCTGTCAAACGCATCTCTAACAAGGGACTATATATGATTTGAAAATAAGTGTGCAGTGAGGTAATAGCTCCTAGATATAGCTCACAAATCTAGGTAGAAAGATAAGGGCTTAAAATTAACCCTTGGTGTTGGTATACTCCTATGGATATAAGGAAATCCTCTGTGACCTTAGCATGTGCAATCAGGATTCATTAAATTCCTCTATGGTAGAAGTTGTACATTAGCTGAGGTTGCTAATGAGCAAAAATCATTTTGTAAAACTATATTCTCTACACTAATCACCATTAACTAGGCTGCTTGAAATCTATATGAAATGCTCCATCTGACCTTGTCTAGAGCCATGCAATGCATTAAAATATCTGAAATCCATGCCTTTATTCTCATATTTGCTATTTATTTGTTTGTAGTTCTATTAATTGTACCATCCTGCTTTATTTTTCCTATACTTGATCTTCTCACTTGCAAACAACTAAACTAACTTAACTTGAACTAAAGGTAAGCTATCCCTACAAAAAGAAAATATCAACTCTTAGCGTAACTTTTCTAATGTTCTGAAACATTAGCGCCAAGATGATTTCAGGTAAGCAGATTCTGCTGTCCATCGAAAAAAGGAGGCTGGAATCAATGGGTTGTTTGCAAGATTCCTCCTAAAATAAACCAAGGCAGAGTTTATCCTTCTTCAATGTTCTGTTCTGGGTCATGAAACATTGTCTTTAATTTATCCATGGTATATTAATTTTTTATGATAGCATTAAGCATGCTAGGAGACAAAACAGTTGAACCATAAAGGAAATGGTACAATAATGTTATCATTTCAGGTTATTCTTAATGAAAACATGCCAAATCTTCGAGAGACTGGTACAATGCACAATGCATCTGAATGATATGGTGGTTTAAACACAAAATGACAAAATTTATCTAGATTACAAAAGCATTAAATTGTTCATGTAAAACAGAACTGGTTGCAGAACATACACATATATTCCAATCTTACAACATTTATTTAATATACAAACTTCATTTGCTATTCTAAAATTAGCAAATATGTTTTGGGAATTACCTTAGTATGAGCTGGTCCCATTCCTTAAACCCAGCATTGATCAAATTATCAACAGTGACACTCCTGTGCCTTTCACTCCGTCCTGTCAGTAGAATAACCTTGAATCCCAGATTCAAAACATCTTCATAGAGCTTTAAACTGGGTTCAATGGCTGGAGCTACACCCTTCTCCACCCAATTGTTAAACTTCTCGTGGTCAAAGACCTCAAGCCTACAAGCAAATGCAAACAAAGGTTCATGTTAGGAAGAAAGAAAAATAAGTCAAGTTAGCATGATAGATACAGAAGAATACTGTCTAGAGTCATTCATTCCTAGAGGAATATTCACAGGAAAGAATAAGAAAACATCAAAACCTGATTAACCCCTCCAAATGGTCACACTACAGAACTTTTGGCCTAAAAGCTATTTCGGTGTAAAAGTAAACTCAAATTCAAGCTCCAACATTATCCAAACAAAACTAGGGGCAATTAAGCATGAATTTGGGGTTATTTAACTCTTTTTTTTTTTTTAACCAAAGAGTACAAAACAGAGTTCTTAAATCCCACAAAAGCATAAAATTCCCAACTCCAAATAGGATTACAGTATCTTCAATCTCTCTTGATTGTTAAACAATAATTTATAACACTTCTTATGTCCTTTCCGAATTACCCTATTTTTCAGCTTTCAGATGAAAGCAAACTAAATTTCAGCCAACAAACTATCTTTACAACACCATTATAATTAAATGATAGGATTTTATATCTCTAAATTAATGTCTCTATCTTAAACCTTTGTTTGGTTGAGGGGGAAAAAACGAAATAAAAGAGAAAATTTTGAAATTTACATTAAAAAAATGAAAAAAAAAATGGGCTGAACAATAGAAAATGCATCATTGTTCATATTTTATCTCTGCTATTTTTTCCACCTTATTCAAATTCAAATTAACTTATATGCTTAACCTACAGGTAATCCTTCAAGCATTAAAAATATACGAAATAACCCCAGTATTGAAAAATTCTTTAAAATAGTCCCTCAACGTTAGTAAAACTGTATAAACATAAAAACTAATTAAGAAAGAGAATAATACTCGAGCTAATTAACATGATTTACTCTAACAACTCTACTTTAATTCATAATTTTCATCTCAATTCAATTTTATTTCATTTCTTTCCACTCTACCGAACGGACCCTAAAGGTTGTCAGTGGATTTTTTTCTCGGTGATTAGTTATCAGCATTGAATATTACGCACCAATGTCAGATGAATAGTCCCCAACAATGTCATCATGATCCAAAAAAGAGTAACAAAACAAAATACAATATTTTTTTTTTTGTGGGAATACCCGTATCCGTGTGCGGCATAATAGGGGAGATTGGAGAGGAGAGTCTCGTCGATGTCGAAAATCCACGCGTCCTTCCCGTCGCTGCCGAGAGGCACACTCCTCGCGAACTCCTCCGCCTCTTTGGAGACCATTTCGAGGTCGACCGCGTACCCCTTCCCGGTCATGTACTCCTTCACGTACTCCGTGCATTCCTCCGGAATCGTCCTCCACGCGCCCAGGTTGTTCGCCTCCCCCGCCACGCGCCACGCGCCGCACCGCAGCCCCGCCTCGAACTCCGGGTACTCCACGATCAGCGGCCGCGGGAACACGCGGTGGAAAGTGGGGCCTACGGAATTGGAATCGGAATCGGAATCGGAATCGGAGAAGGAAAACGAGATGAGGAGTGAAAAGAAGAAGAGGAAATGGAACAGAAAGGCAGAGGGAACCATGGTGTGACCAATGCAAGGGATGGAGGAATTGTTGGGTTGGGTTCCCCTCTTAGGAGAATCGAAAGAGGGGAAATGTAAAATGAGGAGAAAAGGAAACGAAGAGAGGGGAAATGCAAATTGTGGAGGAAAGGAAAAAGAAAGAAATGAACAAAAAGGAAATAGGAAATGAAATGTGTATATGCGTTTCTGTGTGGAACAGTAACCTATGGAGAGGAGAGAGTGGCGGGACTTAACGACGACGTAACGTGTGATAGAGGAGAACGCGGGTATGTTTTGTTTCACTTGGATTTTTCATAATCATATTAATATGAATGTTAATGAAATTAATTTTGATAAAATATTGATTGAAAGTGATAGAATTTGTGTTTTAAAAATATGTTGGTAGTAAAATTTAGTAAAAATTATATGATCTAAAACATTTAAAATTGATTCAATGGATTTTAGATCTAAATTCAATTCTTTAAAGTAGAATTAAATATGTGAATAAAATTATCTAAAATTAATTAACCATATTTTAACGTGATTTAGAAGAATCCTACACGAAAACTAATATGAACTTAATTTCAAATTGACAAAAATAAAATTAATCCAAAATGGATTCAAATTTAAAACAAAAATAGTTATTGCATTAAGAAAACATTATACTAAATCTTATTACTAAGTTATTTTTACTATAATAATGAAATATTTAAATATAAATTATATCACTTCAAATTTAATTATAATCAAAATAAGTTTTATTAAATTAATTTCATTCAAAATAATCTAATCACATGTTGGGTTTTGTATTGTTTTGTTCGGGGTTGAGAAGTGACGGAGTTTTGGAATATTCCGTCTTCAGCGTGGAATTGAATTGGGGAGTACGAAAACGTGGGGTTGGTTTGGTTGGACGGTGGACTAAGGAAGATACTGAAAAAAGGTAGGATGACGGTGACGCGCTTCTTTCTTCTCAGCCAATCAGGTTTTTCTCAAATATATTTCAACAGTTTTTTAATATTTAATTAGAATATATTTGGTGTAAAAGCTTTTCATGCTTTGTCATCATTTAATTATAGCGTGTCAAATATTTAATTTAATGGGTCTAATTTTGATACACTGTATTATTTAAAAATTTTAAAAATTTTTAAATATAATTTATACTAAAATAATATATATATATATATATATATATATATAGTAAATTTTTAGATCACATTTATCTTAAAATTTATATTAATAATAATAACTTTTAATTGATTTAAGATATAACTGTTTTATACTAATAATATATAAACATTAAATTTTTTATATTATGAGTGTCCTAATTAGCTTTTAATATTTTACAAGAAATTGTACTACACTCATAGTTGCTTCATTTTAATTTTTAAAGAGTTTAATATTTATAATTGGTGTAAAAAATAATTTTACACGGTAAACCAATTAAGATAATTATAATAAAAATTAATAAAAATTAATAAAATTATAATGTATGATTATATTATTTATGATTAATTAATAATGTAAAATTTTCTTTCATTATGAAAACATAATATTTTTTGTTAAAATGCAATTACCTTGAAAATTTGAGTTTGAATGGATGATTAAAATTTTGTGGCATAGAAAATTTTCTTTCTTCTCAACCAACGAGGCTGCTTTCTATTTAATGTATTATATTGAATAAAATTAGCTAAAAAAATTAATGAGTTAATGGAAAGTTAAAAACTTAATTGGTAATTAAAAATTGAAAAATTAATTTATTATATCATAAGTGTTTGTAAAACTTGATTGAAGTAAGTAAAAATTTAAAATAAAAAATAATAAATCATAATTTATTTAGAAAATATAAAAAATTTGATAAATATGTCAAAAATAAAAAGATAAAATTTTAAAAATTTAAAAATTAATATTTAAAAAATATTATTTCAAATAGTGTTTCAAAAAAATAATAAAAATTATTTAAAAAGTTTATTTATTAAATCATAAAAAATTAAGTAATAAAAAATTAAAAATTAATTGAAATATATTTTGTGAAACATATATTTTTATTTTTTAATATATAAATCAAATATATATTTTTATGCCAAAAGTTAAACTGTGTTGAGTATGATACAACTGACAAAGGACATGACATGTGGCACTCATGTTTTTATTTTAATTATCAGTTGTGGCACTCATGGTTTAATAGGCTTAGAAAGTACTTGTGAGTACCAACAATTTTAGACTTTAATTTTCATGTACCTATAAAAAATTATATTAAATATATATGACTATATGTAACTGAATGATAATGAATATATTTTAATTACATTTATACTTTAATAATTTTGTTAGGATTTAATTAGAATATATTTACAACAAAAGTTTTACGTGTTTGTTATTCAATAGCAGAGTATCATAATTTAAAGAACTTAATTTTGATACATTATCACTATAATTTTTTTTTTCATTGTCATGTCAAATAATTAAAAAATCATAAATATAATTTATAAATTAATTAATAAATATTATCCTACATAATTAATCCTATATATTATGTAATAAAAGCTCATAATGTGAATTCATTCTAATTAAATTATAGTTAAAAATTGTTCACAAGAAATTGTACTACCTTCGTTAGTTAGTTTTCTCAAATTATATGTTTTCAAAATGCAATTACATTGAAAATTAGACAACGAAGAATAGAGTGGTTAAGTTTGAATCGACACATTCGCTAGTCTTCACACACAAAAAAAAGGACACATTCGTTAGTTGTCTCAAAGTTTAATTTTTAAAAATGTAATTAAATTGAAAATTTCATAAAGAAGAATTGAGTGGATTGAATTTGAATACAGATTTTATTTTAGTATAATAGCTGGACAAACGGACAATAATGAATACAGAATTAACAGAAAAGTTTTTACCGAAAAATAAAATATTTAATACTATTTATATATTTTTATTTATTAATTTTGGTTCCACATTAATTTTAAATCTGAGATTTTGATTTTTTTATTTCTAAATGAAGACGTTTAGTTCTTATATTTTTTCAAATAAGTAATTTTAATTTTTTCAATATCAAACGTCCACTTTGTCACGTAAGCGTCATCCAAAATTATAATTTGACAAATTATTTTTTAATCTGACTTATTAATGAAACCGTTAAAATAAACAGTAGACTGTTAAAGAGTAATAGTCTAATAGACGTTCCAAATATTTTATTTGGATGAGTCGTGTACAACTGCGTGGGGCAAATTACTTCATACTATTTGATTTGTAAAAGGTAGTAGCAATTTTTTATTTTATTTTTTTGGTAACATGGGAGAAAAACGTGGTAGTAATTTAACGCAAGCTTGTCAAACGCATGATACTGTTTACGTTTTACAATGTACCGTGAACTTGAATGCAGCTCCTATGGATAAAATTGATTTTAAATTGAAGTGATTTTAGATAATTGATTTTGAAAGTAAAATTATTAAAATAGACCTTAAGTCTTTGAATACTTATTTGTTATTATAATTTACTATTTTTTGATATACATATAAATAAATTAAAATTAAATAGATATATAAACTCGTATTCATTGTAAAAAATTAAAATTAACATAAGTACACAAATGTATCTAAATTAAAAAGTACAAATAAGGAACATATATAAAGTCAATCAAATTCAATAATAAATATAATATTAGTTTTTTTTCTTGTACTGTATAATTTCATCTCGAATATAGTCTCGAACATGATCTATTTCTGGTGCAGAAATTATATTTAGAACTAAACTAGTCTTATTGTGATTATTATAATCTACATCAAGAAGTATGTCTTCTTCTTCATAGCGTATAAAATCAAAATCCATTTCAACATTCCTTATGATAAAATTATGCAGTCATTGTTGCACAAACTATTTGAACTTGTGTTTCAAATTTGTATTTAGGCATAAGACGTAAAATTGCAAACCTATTCTTCCACACACCAAAAGTTCTTTCTACTGTGCACCTTAGACTTGAGTGATAAAAATTGAAGACCTCATTATCATTTGCAAATCCAAATTTACGTCTAAAATCAAGGAGATGATAACGTTCACATCTGTAAGGACCAAGATACCGCATTGGTGTTGGGTAGCCAGCATCCACTAAATAATATTTACCTAATAAAACAATTAAAAAAGTGAATAAACATGATATTTTTATTCAAATTATAAATCATGTATATCTATATAAAAAAAACCTGGAGGAGGATGTGGAAAATTCAAGTTAGCATTTGTGAGAGCATGGTAAAAAACACAAGCATCGTGAGCAGTACCTTCCCATCCAGCTAATACAAAAGTGAAGTACATATTCCAATCACATACAACCTTTATATTTTGTGTTGGAATACTTTTTCTTCCAATAAACCTTGCTTGTTCAACAGGGCTAACTATAAATGAAATATCTATATCATCAATTGCTCCTATGCCATTTTTAAAAAAATGGTCAATATCGTTGATCACTTTTAATTTTGACCTCACAATCACGAAACATGGGATCTTGTGGTCTAATATATTTGAAGGACAATTTAAGGCAAGCAAGTAGGACTTCATGAATATGCCTACTTATAGTCTCTCCTAAGTGTTGAAATCGTTCTTGAAGCATTCTATTACCTAACCCATGGCCAACCATATTTAAGAAAATTGCAACCATTTCTTGAACCCTCATGCCCTTAGTTTCCTTTAAGCCTTGCTCAACTAATTCAGTGCAAAGTTTATGAAAAATAAATTTTTCCATGCGAAACATCTCATAACAATGAATTGGATGTCCTTGTAATATTTCATAAACCCATGTATGACCTGTATGTTCACTAGTTCTACGTGGCTCTTTACATATATGCATTATTACATAGTCACCAACCAATGCAGCCACATAAGAAGCATATTCCAAAATGTCATTGTCTTCATTGCTTTCAAGCTCAAATCGTTTAATCCAATTATTCATTTAACTGTTAACACCTGTCCAAATACATGACTTAATAATGATAACAAAGAAATAATATAACAATAGTGCATTTATACATATTATAATAATCCATTTAATTCATTACATAAATGAAAGAAGCCAATAATAGTCAAAAGCCCCTACTACATTACGTAAATGACAAAAGCAAATAACAACAAAATAATACATATAATAGTCAAAAGCACACACTAGCAGTCCAACTCCTATGACATAAACTAAAGTGACATATTCATGAATAAGGGATTTTTAACTACATCTTTAAGCCAATGTATCATTTTCTCATCTTCACCTCGCAAAGCAATGAACATCTCCCTTGCTGGCTTAAGTAACATCAAGTTACAACATTTGGTATGTAACTCAGTGTCATTTGCAACTTCAGGTAAGGTCTTAAGTTCTTTCACCACTTCATTAATAGATGCACTAATTACATCTTCTATACGTGACCTACATGTTTTTGCAATGTCACTAACTACCTCAGCTATCTTCGATGAGGCATTTAATTTCTTTTTACCAATCTTCTCAATACGATCAATTTGCTTGGCAATATCCATTTGCAATGTCTCCAAATTCATTTGTTGCTCCTACACTAACATCATCATTGTCTCCTGATCCTTCTTCCATATTTATGTTTATACCATCAAGACACAGGCGATACACATCGTTAACATCACCACCAAGTGTACTACTTGGCAATATCCCTGATGATGGTGCCCACATAAAATCTCCGATAACCACTACATCCTTAAAAAGTATAGTTAGTTGATGAGCAAATGAAAGTCCCTTGTACCTAAATTTTTCATATAAAGGATTTTCCTGCATGTTTACAACTCATCATATATAATAGTCACACTAAATATAAGCTTTTACCATATATTAAGTAAACTTAAATATGACATACCAGTTATTTGGTCTCCCACCATTCATTTGGTGCATCAATCGTGTTCTTGATATTGTCCCATCCTAAACCAGTTTCTTTTCCAAATAATTTGTACCATACACGCCAATCTTTTCTCAAGTTATCATACTTATTTTTTAATTGTGCCTTGTTATAAGTCCTTCCAATTCATTGGGTAAACTTGGATTGAATACCTTTCCACCCTACCTTAGTAAAGCTAGAACCAAGGCATTCCCCTTTAGTAATTTGCTCCAAACATGCTTCAATAAAAGCTTCATTTGCTTTTGGATCCCAAGTAGCTTTTTCTTTGTCAATATTTTGTGAAGGATTCACAACAGCTTTTCCTCTAATAGTACTCATAATCTAAATAAATTTTTATGAATAAATAAATATTAATTTATTAAAACAAAAGAAAAAAATAGTAAAGCGGTGTTTTTTATTTTATCATATATGTTACATACACACTTAATATCAACCAATACATTTTTATCCCTACTATACTCATCAAATATATCAAGAACAAGTCATAGAAACTATATAATAAAAGTAAAAATAAAATAAGAACAAATGAAAAAGTAAAACATATTATTTAAAAAAAATTATGATACGTTTGTTTTGGAAGTCCACTTTAAAAAATATGTTGTAAACGGTGATAAGAATAAGATAATAGTTCAATAAGAGATGTTAATATTCTAAAACATAAGCATAAATTTGAAACACAACTCTAATAAAGATAAAATAGTGCAAGAGGTTCTTAAAACATTTCTTTCAACACAACACAATAATAAAATGAAATAGTATTATTAACTTACCTTTGAGCTAAGAGAGTCAGGTACAATATCGACACACCACAAGATTTCAGCACAATATGCATACTATTGTTTCAATGGAGGTCCTATGAAGTGAAGATGGTAATATTCTTTCTTTAACCGAGAGAACAAGTAAATGTAATAATAAATTTTCAACTACCGAAATAAATGAAGTCTTAAGAAAATATGAATGCCCAACTACTGCAGTATAATATAGTCTGCCACAAAAAGTACAAGAGTATTATAAAGAAACATGTCAATAATAATATTTTATGATTTCTTGAATCAATTCACGTTGAATTGAAAGCTCCTCCTACTTGCTTCGAAGTCACCGTGGTTTTGAGGGCCGAATGTGAAATTATAAAATGGTATCCAAACATATTGTTATACAATCAAATGAAGTTTGACCAAAATCACCATGATTCACCGTGGTTACACCGCCAAAACAAACATGCTCGTAGTCATTGAAAAATAGAAATGCCAAGTTGTGCGAAGATAAAGAATCACAAGCTAAACAAATAGTTCACTTATCTACTCATTTCTTGGAGAACCGGACTACGGCAAGAAAGTTATCCAAGGTGACCAACCCAACCAGAGAGCCCAATGACAGTTCAGAGTGGGAGGCTTTTAAATTTAAAATTAATATTGCTTTCTTTCCTCCAAAAATACGAGTAATTTGGGTATTTGCATTAGAGACCAACATGGGAATTTCGTTATTACAAAAACAGGTTGGTCATCCCCTTGTGTTGATGTCTCTGAAGGTGAAGCAATGGGCATTAGGCCTGTTATTCACTGGGCCGAATCACTGGATATAGGATATTCTTCCTGCACCATTAATTTTTCTTCTACACCCAATATTGTATGTGAAATTCCAAATTTTTCATTCACTTAAAAGATGATATACAGTATGACACAATCCTACCCCCAAGGGCATTGGATAGAAGGCTCCAAGAAGATTGGACCAGAGATGCAAGAGAAGACCCTAAGGTTCTCATGAGCCTTAGGGTAGATTTTGGACTCATGGCTAAGTATGGGCCTACTTATCTTTGTACATATTAAATTAGGGTTTCATTATTTTTGGGCCTTGTATTTAGGGCTCCATAGTGTAGGGAGGGTACCCTAGTAATGTAAGACTTTTCAACCCTTGTATTTTAAGGCACTTAGACTAGTTTTTGTATTAGGGGTAGTTTTTGTAATTTCACATGCATTAAGTGCACTATTTGATGTGTGTGATGGGAGAGAAATTTAATTGAATTGGGAGAAACCCAATCCAATTAAATTTTGAACCAACCTAAGGGGGAGGTGAGCATTTGCTTACTACAGTCCATTGTCACATCATATAGTCACACTTTGTGCATGTCCTTTATGCTTTACATGCCTTATGACACCTAAGCATACTTAGTGGAGAATCTTGAACTTGATCTTGGATTAGTGGGCTGAACCCTAGCTGAAATTCACTAATCATAATTAGTGAAATTTTGACTCCAAATTTGGCTCTACAAATTCAAATTCAAATTCAAGTGAAATTTGAATAGAAATTCAAATTTTCCTCCAATTTTGTGTGACACTTAGGCTATAAATAGAGGCCTTGTGTGTGCATTTTTTGGAACTTTTATCATTTGAGAATTATACTTCAAAGTTCAGACCTCATTTGAGGCATAAATTTTGTGCCCCCCTTTCTCCCTCTCCCTCCACTCATCTTCTCCTACCTTCAAGCTCTTATCCATGGCTTCCTATGGTGGTGAGCTTGTTCTTGACTCATCTTCTCCTTGAAGTGGCATCTCCAATCACTTTTCCTCCTTCCCCATTCCGCTGCCATTGGTCTTCAAGAAGCAAAAGACTTCATTGATGAATAATATCTAAGACCTACAAGCTTCACATGGAGCTACATCACAGCAGCTGCTACTGTGCACCCAACATTGTCGCTTCTTCTCTTCACGCCTCTTCTCCTCATTCGTGCTTCCTTCACGAGTCTCTTCTCCTCCTCTGCAAGTCTCATCTCCTCTGTCATCATGAGTAGTGTTGTGTCGTCAATAATGAGTTTTTATTTTTTGGACTCTGTTTACTCCATTCGGATTTGCAATCCATATGGGACATGCGAAATACGAAATACAAAATACAAAATCATAACTTATATGGATTGACAATTCGTATGTTTCATACAAATTAGCATAGATTGAAGTTACAGACAAAAAAACTAACCTCCTCCGCTGTTGCATTGTAACACCCACCATGATGACAACCACAAACCGCAAACGAACCACCACGAACAATGCACCTCGACCAAACCAACCAAACATAGAAGGAGGAGCTTAACCAAAAGAAAATGAAAATGAATGGTGTATGAAGAAAACAAACAACCAAGGAACGAAGAAGAAGTAAACAAGGGTAAGGTTGGAATTTTAAAAATTATGTTGGGTACAGGAAAAAAATCTCCTGGATATAACTCATGATATTTATGAGCTAGATTGTAAAGGATACTTGATCTTATTTTGTAGCCTAAGCCTGATTTTCCAAAGGTCAGAGTCATACTTATTGTAACAACGCTCTTTCTTCTTACACAAACTTTAGTGTAAAGTTTGCTAGGCAACAAGTAAATGTTGATTCTCTTGCAAGAGCAGCCACATCTTATGCTAGTCCATATACGTACTCACCAGACTATTCCAAACTGTATCTTAGTTACTCTTATGAATGAAATGAAGTTATATGTGTGTGTGTCTATATATATATATTATAGAAATATGAAATTAAAGTAAGAGATCAAGTGACCGGAAGACATGGAAATAAAGGTATTGTTTCAAAAAATTTGAACAAATTTTAATTACCAGAAAATCATATTTTAAAAAATAAAATAGAAAATCAAATTCTTACAATCAAAAGTTGCTACAAAGTGTGAATATCTTATTTCTTATTTTGTAAATTGAAAAGACTATAAAAAGCAACTTCAAGTTCAAAGGACCAAAAAGAAAATGACCCAAATTTTAGGAAGTAAATACATATTTAAGTTATTATTTAATTTTCAAAAATTTTGGGTCGAGGCAATTTAAATATATCCGTAAATTGTTTTTTTTTTATACAACAAATGTACCTAAGAATGGATTCAGAAACATATGAAAAGGGAGTCAGAAAAAATTAATAATAAATATTAGATAAACATTAAATCATAATAATTAATAAATAATAGAATATGTTTAAAACGATGTAATATTAAATTTCTCACCGATCATTCTCTCAATAAAAAATATTCAAACAATCAGTTAAAAATCCACATTTTATCTTATTTTTAAGCTTTATTTTTTAATTTTCATAATTATGACATTAAATATATTTACAATTTTATTTAGTGTTTTCTTCCTAAAGTTTGGGGAACTTTGTAAGAGGATTTATAAAAGGATATAATATTAGAGCATTAACAATATATGGTTGTTTAAAATGAGTTGTTTATCTTAATTTTATAAACATGTTACATAGATTTAAGCTCTCTATATAAAAATTTACTTCAATGTTAAAATTGCTAATTTAAGTGCTTAATTTTGTAAATCTTAGAGCATTAATTTCTCTCCTTCATAACATAAAAGATCATTTTTTTATTCTTAACCAATTTTTAAGTATCATTACTTATATATAAATAATGGTACTTGTATAAGCAATGCTACATCATGTGCTCTAATGATAATTTTTGTTAAGCAAGGTTGTTTAACTTGAAGTAACCCTCTAAGCAATGGCGTTGGAGATAACCATACTTTTATGATAACAACATTCCTAATATGGTACATCATTCTTGAACAAATAATTCATGATGACCAATTTTGTCTCTTAATTATTTAATAATATATCTTTTTTTTTTCTTTATTCTTTGTATCCATGTCTTCCCCACTTCCTACAAAAAAGTGTATACACTTCCAAGGGTGTTAAAAGATCATTTTTATTTATGTACATTGAATACAAATTTAGCTGTTCAATTTCGTCCCTTAAAGTAATAGAAAAATACTAATGGACATGTGAGTTAACTAGTATGAAATTGTTCTAAATTAATTAGTGATTGTGAGTTCGAATTTTGATATGCAATTATATTAAATACTCAAGAAAAAATTGTTTTTTTAAAAGGAAAAATTATATTAATAGCGGATGAGGGTAGTCATAAGAAATGACTACCTCAAAAACATATGCATAAAGTAAAAGCACTGCATAGAACAACACTTCAAACCCAACAAAAACAATAAATGAAAACTAAACCCAAAGCATGTAACTTCGATAAAAAAAAAACCCAGCCTCAAAGTTAAAACAGAATGGCATATAATGACCAACACTTTCTTCCAGCATTATAACCATGGCTTGACAAAGCACAACTAAACACAACACCATTTTTTTTAGTGAAGAACCTAATCTAATATTATGTGGCCTTCAATACACAGTAAATGGGGCTATTTATCCAAGAAGATAAAGGATAAACAAACCCCTTTTTATGAAACCACAACCACTTCCACGATCAAATTTGAATATGCTCCAAAATCTCTTAAACTTTGAAAGATGCGTGTTGGAACATAACTTTATTTCTTCCAATCCATGTGGCTCATGTTCTTGTGACGTCCCAACATGAAGAAACAACTCCACAATCTTTGGCCAACCTTTGAAAATGTAGTAAGTGGTTAACAAAGTTGTTATGAATGAAAAAAACCACCCCAACCACTTGAAACAACAGTACCATATCTGAACAGACTTTGCACAACCCAAAAAATAAATGAGATAAGGTCTACTGAGTCCAAAGCCCTTGGTATTTTGATTATGACAAACCTTCTGAACACAAATCATAAGCCCTTTGAGTTTACAAATGAGTTTGCTTAAGTGTATTAAAAATAGACATGTTTTGTAGAGAACATCAATTAAAGTAAACTCAGGGTTGTCATGAATCACTCAGAAAGGACGATGAGCTTGAAAGTTCAAAAGAAGACTCAAAGTGTCCTTGGTTGAGTACTTCAATGAAGAAGTCGACATGCTTACTGGATTAAGAGAAAAACTTCAAGCCAAAGTAATCAGAAACTAATGGACAAGAAAATTTTTGTAGACATGAAGATATGCATAATTAACATGACATGAAGAACAATATTGCTACAACACACTCAAAATGAAATTTCATCAGTAATATGAGTTCATTCTTGACATCATAAATGAAGTTCCATAAATGCAATTAAGATGTTCTTGGTGGATATGGAAATTTTAAAGAAAGAGCTTCAACTTTCATGAACAAGTCATGGTTTGAAACAACCTGGATCATGGACAAAATTGAGTCTGAAGTTGCAAACACTGATATGTTTGGACAACTTGATATATGTGCAGTAATTTAAAGACTCTGTTTGGACAACTTGATATATGTGCAGTAATTTAAAGACTTCTTGAGCTATAGAAGCGAAATTGAGATGATCTCAGTGGATGTGGAAAGATAAGAGAAAGATATAAATCTTTCATGAAGAAGTTAAGGGCTAATAGGTCTTGAATCTTGGAAGAAACTCATTATGAAGATAGAGATGTCATTTTGTCCTCATAATATAACACAACTACAATGCTTTGAAGATTGCTTATGTTATAGTAGTCCAAATGACATGATACCAATGCTTGAATGTCAAGGATAAAATTCTCTACAACTTTCATGAAGACATTAAAAGTTAGTTTGCCCATTCAAAGGGTCAAAGGAATCAAAAGCAGTAGCAAGCATAACATGCTACAACAAACTCACACTAAAATGTTTGGAATAGAAGTCCATCATGCCATCTCCTCAAAGTATTCCTATAATAAGAGAATTTAGTGACTTTCTATTTGCATGAGAGAACTATCACAAAGTAGGACATAATATGTAGGAAAGCTATGTAAGATCTACAAATGATATAAGGAAAGATATACAAAGAGCAAAACATAGCAAATGTTATGAAGAGTTTAGAACAAGCTCAGAACAAATGTCTCAACTATGCTTTCAAGTGAGAAGCTTTAGAATATTTGAAAGAAGTCCATCTATTGATGAAGTTGGTGCTTCCCTCTAAAGATCTTAACCTTACCATGTTGCAAAGACATCAATAAGACCTTACTCAGAAGATCTATCAAAGGCTAAATTAAGTAGACAACATCAAAATGAAGTTGTTTTAGAGCCAACATCATAATGGTATACTTGAGGACTTTGAGAATGAGAACATTATAATGATACTCTGATGACAAACTAGAATCAAGACAAGATAGATTTTGAGAGGACTACATCAGAATGATGTATTGAAGTCAAAATCATGTTGTATCTATGCATCAAAATGGTGAAAGATCTAGACTCTAACTTTCTAAACATCAGAATGGTTCAAAAAGGCTCAGAATGCATCTCAAAGACAACATCAGTTCTACCATATGCTGCCACACATACGAAGAACACATAAGAAGATTGAGGTTGAAAGCATCTCACTTTTCACATGTTGCCACACACACTAAGGGCACATCAGAAAGTGAATGCTAACTGCATTAGAAGAGGCACAAGTGGAAAGTTGAGAATGTCCTTGAGAAGATCTTGTGTGCAACATCAGAATGAAGACTAAAGAGACTTTGTGAAGTTTGAACCAAGGACAAAATACTAACACAAAAACAATAACAACCTTCACATGTTACCTATGCTAAAGTATGCTACTTCAAAATTATCTATATTGTGATAAAGTGTTTGGATTGATGGAGTTGGACTATCTACATTGTCGTATCATGTTATCTTCATTAGAAGGAATCTACATCAGAATAGGTCCTTCCTCAGCAACATTAGAATATATTTATGAGAGACTATTAGAATATATTTAGCATATATTCTCTTATTATTTGTATATATCTTTATTTAGCTAGTCAATATTCGTTACCATATTTTCAGCCATTAGTTAGCTAATTTGTAGCCTATCATGGCGCTTGTATCTTGTATATATTACTCTGATTTGTAATTCAATAGACACAAAATCAATTTCCTTCATGGTATCACAGACGGTTTCAATCCTATCTCTTGAACCCTAGTCGTTCATCTTCTTCTCCTTCCTCCATTCTTCTTCTCACTCTCAAACATGGCAGAAAGCGCCAAATTTCACCCTGCCCCACTATCACCAATGTGAAATCTCTTGTTCCTGTCACATTAGATAACGAGCAGGCTCTGTATCACTCATGGGCTGCCTTGTTTACCAACCTTACTCGGGTTCATGATCTCTACGATCATATTGTCCCACCCACAGAGGAACCTTCCAGAGCAACATACCATGCTGCAAAAACAGCTGATCCTGCCATGTGGAAATGTCTTGACGCTGTGATTCTCAAGTGGATATATGGCATCATTTCCTCTGACCTTCTCCTTGCTATCCTACGACGTGATGACACAGCCGAGGGAGCATGGAAACGGCTCCAGGCTTTATTTCAAGACAATAAGGCTTCGCGAGAAACCCTCCTCGAAGAAGACTTCACCAGTGCCGTTTTCGAGGAACACTATACCATCGACAGCTACTGCAATTACCTTCAATCTCTTGCAGACCGGCTTGCGGCTGTTGATGCCCCAGTGTCAAATGGGCGGCTCGTGTTACATCTCATAGGTTCCTTGCCAGAGGCGTATAGTGGTACGGTTGATTTCATCCAAAATCAAGAGCCCCTACCTTCTTTCGAAAGTTGTCGATCACGGTTGAAAATGGCAGAACGCACCATCAAAGCACGTGTCGCATGTGAATCCGGAACCCGCGGTGGCACAACCATGGTTGCAGCAACTAGAAATGACTCATCCTCTGATCCTAAATGCAACAATAGTAACAACAAAGGGTGCAACAACAACAAAAATAAGGGGAAAGGAAAAGCGTCCGGTCAGCAAGGTGGGGCCAGTAGTGGTCAGTCTAGTTAGTGGCAGCCACGTCCTCCAGCTCAGTCTCGATGGCCACAGTGGCAGTCAAATTAGGGAGGATGGACCATTCCACCATGTCCTTTCCCTACCTATTCTTGGCAGCCACGACCCAATTACACGGCCCAACGACCACCTGCTGGGCCTGGCGTGCTTGGGCCCAAACCTCAAGCCTTCAATGTTATGACTTCATCTACTGCTAGTTACACGCCAACTGATATTGAGGCTGCTATGCATGCTCTATCTTTCTCTCAACCTGATGGAAACTACTACATGGATATCGGCGCCACATCTCACATGACGGCGGATGCAGGTATTCTCTCGTCTTATTTCAATTCAAGCTCTAAAAATCATAACATTGTTGTTGGCAGTGGTCATTTAATTCCAGTTGTCGGTCATGGTAGCACTAATTTACCCCCACCTCATCCTCCCTTTGTTCTTCAAAGTGTGTTACATGCTCCCAAACTCATTAAAAATCTGATCTCTGTTCGTAAATTTACCACTGACAACATGGTTTCTATTTCTTTTGATCCTTTTGGTTTTTTGGTCAATGATTTACAGACGGGGACCAGACTAATGAGATGTGACAGCGTTGGGGACTTATATCCACTCTTCTCAAATTCTCAAGCCACATCACCCAAAAATTCAGCTTTTACTACTATGTCTCATGATATTTGGCATAATCGCTTAGGTCATCCAGGCAATACTATTATCAATTCTCTTCGTCGTAATAAATTTATTGATTGTAATAAGGCTTGTAAGACTTTTTGCTCATCTTTTCCTCTTGGAAAACATGCTAAACTTCCTTTTTATGATTCTTTATCATACACTTTTCTACCGCTTGATATTATTCATAGTGATCTTTGGACTTCTCCAATTGCCAGCTCTTCCGGGCACCGTTATTATGTTCTTTTTCTTGATGACTATAGCAAATTTCTTTGGACTTTTCCTATTGCAAAGAAATCACAGGTAAAACAATTATTCATATCTTTCCATGCTTTAGTCAAAACTCAATTTGAACGTAATATAAAATCTTTTCAATGTGACAATGGCACAAAATATATTAACGACACTCTTGAGCAGTTCTTTGATCATCATGGCTTAGTCTTTCGTCTTTCTTGTCCTCACACATCGTCCCAAAATGGTAAAGCTGAAAGACACATAAAATCCATCAATAATATCATTCGGACCATTCTAGCTCATGCTTTTATGCCACCGTCCTTTTGGCATCATGCTCTATCTATGGCGACATATCTTCTTAATATCCTTCCTTCTAAGGTCTTAGATTATTTATCACCAACACAAATCCTTTATCAAAGTAACCCTTCTTACTCGGATTTGCGTGTTTTTGGTTGTTTATGTTTTCCATTGTTTCCCTCCACTACTATAAACAAATTATAGGAACGGTCTTCCCCTTGTGCCTATCTTGGTCCGGCTCCCAACCATCGTGACTCAAAATGCTATGATACGTCTAGTGGAAAGATAATAATTTGTCGTCATGTGCGTTTTGTTGAAACCGAATTTCCTTTTTCAAAATTCCACAAAACCACTCCTACAAATTATGATTTTTTGAGTGATAATATTGATCCATCAATCATGCATGTTATTTCTCAGAATTTAGCACCACAAAATCCATAGCCTGACCCAACTTCTCATGCTGCTCAGTCTCGGCCTACTCCTCATGTAGCACCGACGTTGCAGCAGCCCCCTCCAACTTCTTCTCCTATCTTGGCCTCACCCACCTCACGTGTCCCAGTCCCAGCCTCAACACCTAACCCCATGCTGCACCGCTTGACAACTCGTTCTATGAGTGGCATTCATAAGCCAAATCCTAAGTACTCTACCAATTGTCACACGACCACCACTAAGGAAATTTCTCCTATTCCATAAAATCCCGTCAGTGCACTTCGTGACCCAAATTGGAATCGTGCAATGTCAGATGAATTGACTGCTTTAATTGATAATAAGACTTGGGAATTAGTGCCTAAGCCACCAGATGTGAATGTTATTCGTTCTATGTGGGTTTTGCGCCATAAATATAAATCTGATGGTTCTTTTGAGCGTTATAAGGCTCGTCTTGTAGGAGATGGAAAAACACAGGCGCAAGGTGTTGATTGTGATGAGACGTTTAGCCCCATGGTTAAACCTGTTACCATAAGAGCAGTTCTCAATATTGCTGTCTCTAAATCTTGGCCTATCCATCAAATGGATGTCAAGAATGCTTTTTTACATGGTCATCTTAATGAAACAGTTTATATGCATTAGCCCATGGGTTTTCGAGACAAAAATCATCCAAATCATGTTTGCCTCATAAAGAAATCTTTATATGGTTTGAAACAGGCTCCTCACGCTTGGTATCAAAGGTTTGCTGATTTTGTTGCTACCATTGGGTTCTTTCACAGTAAGTCAGATCACTCTTTATTTATTTACAAGAATGGTTCTGACACTGCTTATATTCTGTTATATGTGGATGACATTATACTTACGGCTTCATCTGATCGTCTTCGTAAGTATTTTATGACTCTTTTGGGTTCTGAGTTTGCTATGAAGGACTTAGGCCCCCTGAGTTTCTTTTTGGGTATTGCTGTTACTCGTCATGCCCATGGTCTATTTTTATCTCAGAAACAATATGCTGCAAAAATTATTGAACGTGCCAGCATGTCTAACTGTAGTTCATGTCTTACTCTCGTTGACACTAAGTCCAAGCTTAGTGCGACCGGCGATGCTCCTTTTAACGATCCAACCAAATACCGCAGTCTTGCAGGGGCTCTTCAATATCTTACTTTCACTCGGCCTGATATATCTTATGTCGTGCAGCAGATTTGTCTTCATATGCATGCTCCGACAAATGAGCATATGAGTGCTCTCGAGTGTATCATACGCTACCTTTAGGGCACTTTATCCATGGTTTGCATTTGTACAAATCCACCATTGATAGACAAATCTCTTATACAGATGCTGATTGGGGTGGGTGTCCTGACACCCGTCATTCCACTTCTGGGTATTGTGTTTTCCTCGGAGATAATCTGATATCTTGGTCTTCCAAACGACAGCCTATTCTCTCCCGCAGCAATGCAGAGGCGGAATACAGGGGTGTGGCTAATGTTGTTTCTGATTCCTGCTGGATCAAAAACTTGCTTCTAGAGTTGCATTGTCCCATTCAAAAGGCTACTCTAGTTTACTGTGACAATGTGAGTGCGATATACTTATCCGGTCAACGCACCAAACACATTGAGATGGATATTCACTTTGTTCGTGAGAAAGTGGCTCGTGGCGAAGTCCGTGTGCTTCATGTGCCGTCCCGTTACCAAATTGCTGATATTTTCACAAAAGGGCTTCCACGCGTTCTATTTAATGATTTCAGGGACAGTCTAAGCATACGAGAGCCTCCCGCTTCGACTGAGGGGGAGTGTTAGAATATATTTAGCATATATTCTCTTATTATTTGTATATATCTTTATTTAGCTAGTCAATATTCGTTACCATATTTTCAGCCATTAGTTAGCTAATTTGTAGCCTATCTTGGCGCTTGTATCTTGTATATATTACTCTGATTTGTAATGCAATAGACACGAAATCAATTTCCTTCAGAGACCATTAAAAACCTGCTCAAAAAGTGATCATCAAAATGACAACATAAGAATGTACTGATAAAAAAGGAGCTAGCAGTTGTAAAGTTAAAAATAGTCTGTCTGCTTAAAAAAAAAGTCACCTAACTGTCATAACAACTAGATAATGGCTAGTTTGACATGTGGGGCTTATAAAAGGACAAAAGACAACTGCAAAACATGAAAAATAAGGTAGAAGACAACCTAGATTGTGAAGAAACTAGATTCATCTCTTCTCCTCACTCCAGATGTGTTATGAAGTTCAAAATGGTTGCAACAATAGTGGATATGACTTAGAGCTTCAAAGAATATTCACCCTAATGAGTGTTGTAAAGCTATAAAAACCCCTCAAACACATTCTCATAGTTTGTAATATGTATGTATCCTAAATTAACCATGTAGGTTAAGTTTAGAAGTGAGAGAAGTGATAGGAAGAACCCATGGAAGGTGGGTAGCTTAGAGAAAGTCTATAAGATGGCAACCTAAAGAGGCTAGAGTGAAATAATACTTGAGTAGCCTAAAGAGGTGAAAGAAATATTTGCTTCCCAAGAGTGAGGAAAATCATTTTGTGGGTTAAGCCCACTTGAAGAGGTGAAGAATACTTGGATTGTCTCTCCCATGGTGTTGTGGTTGAGACGGGTTATCTCCAAGCTAAGACTAGGTGTGGTGCTGTGGTGAAAGAGATGTTGTGAAGTCCAACAAGTGGTTGGCAATTGTAAAAATCCAAGATGTTAGTGGAAATCTCATCAGTTTGGGTGAGGACTGGACGTAGCCTAAGCTTGGGGTTAACCGATATAAAAATCCTTGTGTTAAATCCTCTCTTCCCTTTCTTTTTACATTATGTTAATTGTTGTCATATATGTAACGACCTACCTCGTTGCTACAATATCACCACTCTAAACCTAGAGAATTTCATTTTTTAAATGAAAACTCCATTAATTTGCTTATGAAAAATGAAAGCAATTTTTTCTCGATATACATTCACCAAACAACGCACCATTACTTAAGTGAATACATATATATATATAGGTATAGTAACTCAGTACACATCATTCACATAACAGAAAGTAAATTTGTTCATACATATAATTAAATATGTGATTTACATCCTCAATTCAACAAAAAGAATTATGGAACCAACTATGGAGGAGTTGATTAACAAAACACAACTCTCTCCCAAAATAATCCCAATGTCATCACGTCGGCTCAACGACTCCACAAAAGAATCTCACTTCTCGTACTCTACTGTCGTCATTTTGCTCCCACGAACAAAGGTTCGCGATCATCACAAGTACCAACCACACGGTACAAAAATTGCGAGGGGTGAGTTCATTATAAAAGAAGTTAATACAAAAATCAAATAATCATAATTAGTAAGAAAACATTATCAGATACCATAAACATACACAAACATCCATTAGTCCAATATACACACAACAAGTAGTCATCATCCGTCCATAGTTCCAATCAATCATGTTTAGTATGATGCATGTACCTGACCTCAACTCCCAAATGCAATGTGTCATACCCTAATTTCGTCCAGGGACTATTGTTTGATGGCATGCAACCTTTGATTGACCGCTTCGAGGTACTTGGCACCCTTTGTTGCACAATATGTGAAGTTCCGAGACGTGCCGGAAATCAAAAGGAAGTATTGTTACGCACTCTGTGAGTTTCCGTAACTTTTCGAAAGCTAAAAAAGGAGTAATTACATGATCCGTAAGGTTCCGTAACCTTACGGAAAGAAAACAAGTATCGTTACAAAATTCGTAAAGTTTCGTAACGTTACAGAAAAAGAATCACCAAAAAAAAGCAAAGGGGAGTGTATTTAGTAAAAATGGGGTGCTAATAGCAACCAGGCCCACTTAGGCCTTCTAGATTCTTCCTCCAGAAGGCGGTTGCTTCTAGAGGAAGCAACCTGGCTCGCCTGGGCGAGCTGGGTGGCAAGCCCCTCCCCTATTTTGCTATAAATAGGGAGAGGAGTGAAGAAGGAAAGGGTTCAGCCTTCTTGGCACTTTGTATTCACTTGAAATTACTGAGGAAAATTGTTTCCGTGAAAAAAATCCAAGCCGAGGCGCTTCCGTAACGTTTCCGTGGGTGATTTCGCGAAGATTTTCAACTGTTCTTCGTCATTCATCGTCCGTTCTTCATTGTTCTTCGGTCTTCAACCGGTAAGTACCCGAAATCGAACTTTTCAATTCATTCTATTTACCCGTGGTGGTCCCCATTTGTTTTGTGTACTTTTATTCTCGTTTCATTTACTTTCCGTACCCCCTTTTGACGTGCTTCAGTCATTTACTTAAGTCATTTTCTCGCCTAATCGAAAAATAAAATAAATTTCCATCGATCGTTTGATTTTTAATATCCGTTAATTTCTGTTAAAATGAAATTCGGTCGTTCGGTCGTGCCGTAACCACGTTGGAAACCAAAAAGAGGTAAAATAATAATATATTAATAAAAAATATCTTTTAGTAAAATAAAGCAAAAAAAATCAATCGGACGTTTCTCTTTGAGATTTCTCTTTCTTAATCGAATTGACTAATAACTAAAGTGAAACTAAGGCTAAAATCAACTTGCAAAGTCAAGCTCGTCCGCGAAAAATCATTATAAAAGGATTTTAAGGTTCAATATCTTAGTTTTTCTCACCAAGTAAAAATGGATCATTTTTAAGGCCCAACGCCTTAAAATGACCCCCTTTCAAGTAAAAAGAATCGCTTGATTCACCCTTTAAAAGAAAGAACTACGTAGGTCTGATTTCCTCTTCGATGGAGGGTACGTAGGAGCAAGAGCCCCGCTTTTGTCGACCTCAAAAAATAAAAAGAAATAAAAGTTTAGATACACAATTTCACACAATTCTAATTTAAGGTTGTTGTCCTTTGGGACAAACGTGAGAGGTGCTAATACCTTCCTAAAACGTAAATACAACTTCCGAATCTGGAATATTCTTTATGACCGGTTTCCTTCGGTTTTTTCGACGTTTTCCACAAATAAACGTTGGTGGTGACTCTGCGCATTTTCCTCCTTTGGAAAATGCACCCGAGAGCCTCGCCTTGCTCGCCCGCAAAAGGGTAGGTTGCGACAGTTGGCGACTCCACTGGGGACTGTTTTTGTGAGTTAGGCCTATTTTAGGAAAGTGTGAAATTGTGAAACTTTGTGTGCGCATTTTTTTTTTGAATTGTGTAAATATAATAAATGTTGTCTTTTCCACATTTTTACACCGCATTCTAAGCACCCACGGGTTTGAGTAAAAAAGGGGCCCTATACTCGGGTTCATGGAAATCTAAGGAGTGGAGGTGGATCTATGGTCATGCTAGGTCTTCGACTTGCTTGATAATAGTGAAACCTCGTCTAGAGCTTTCTCTCTTTATAATGTGTTGTCGCTGGTATTCCATACCGTCGCAATATTATTATCTTGAGTGATGATACCTCTAGAAAACAGCCATGTGAGATATGGATTGTTGGGAGTAGTTATTAGAAACCCTTAGATATTATCCTATATGTCCCTAAAATAGGGGCACGAAGCAAACACGCTGCGTGCCTTTTAAACACTATCATGCATATAACCTAAATGTCATGTACGCCATTGTTGTATGATTATTTGAGGATATTGCCATGCTGTGTAAATCCCCCTGTTGCGCTTTTGCGCATCTGCATCATGCCGTCACACATGCGTTGTATGTGGGTCTCGTCTTTTGTCGTGGGAAGTTGGAAGATCCATATCGTCTTCTTAACTGCACACATGGGGCACTGCGCCCCCAAATGCGCAAGTAAGAAGAGATGATTTTCTGGGCTCTCGTGTCCGTAAATGCATTCATATCATGCATCACATAAACATATCTTCAGCATCATAATGAACATATGGTTCCTGCATTTGTCCGTTATCACATTCCAGCCTCACATTTTACATGAGTCATTGCATCATCATGCATATGCATTCAACATACTTTTTGTTCTACATGTTTGCTTATACATGATCCTTGTGTTTTCCTCTACAAAAAAAAAAAACAAAAAAAAGGGAAGCATGAAAATTCATGATGCATTCTTAGTTGCATGTGTTAGGTACCATGAGCCAAACATGTTGGGATCATAAACCCATTTATAAAATAAATAAAAAAACACAAACAACAAAACAAAATGATTGAGCATGGTACCTAATGCGTGGTTAACTAAGAAAGGATGTCTCTTCAGGCATCTCAATCTCATAATTACATTTTCCATGCATAGCATGCGTATTCCCGAGTCTTTCATCCCTATGAAATGTTGTTGAAGTATTGGCGATCAAAATTGCCATTCCCTGGGTTATGGGGTTGAACCAAGCTCGTGCTTTTACGAAAAGGTTCATCGAGTCAAGTTGAAGTAAGGAAGTAACCATCTTGCAAAATTGGGGCAAAAGATGGACCATGTTACATCATTGCTTCATCTACTGCCAAACACGTTTCGGATTGTTGATATCCTTGTTACTTCCAGCTTCACCTTGACAAAGATGTTATGGACCATGTTGAAAATCTAAATTGATTCAACCCCATGTCCTGCGTAAAAATTCGCAATACTTCAACTATGCATCATTCGCATACATCCATGTTTTTCATTTGTTGCATTGCTCATTACATTCTTTCCTTGAAAAATAAAATAAAATGAACTTAATCATTGTTATAAAAAAAATGCTTTACGGTGCCCTCACCGAACCTGTGCTAGAGCTAGAGTAACGGGTGAAGTAGAGGAGGTACAAGAGAAGATGAAGGCCGACAAGGAGGCCATGAAAGAGCAAATGGCCACGATGATGGAGGCCATGATGATCATGAAGAAGATAATGGAAGTCAGTGCGATTGCAGTTGCCGCTACCAGCACTGTTGCTAAGGTGAACCCGATGCCCCCATCTGGCCTCAACCAAATGAATCATCCAACCTCAGCTATGGTAGGCAAAGATTTGGGAAGTATGGGCTGCCCCTATGATGTGCAAATTCAAAACGAGCACGTCTTCCCGCCATATGGCTTGCCTCTCAACTATACGCCATCCAATGTGGCGTACACTCCCAATAAGAATGTTAATAACTCCACTCTTATACCCATTGAGAGCCAACAACCCCAAACTGATCATGCACATGTCTCTTAAATCGTGGGGGAGACACATGAAATTCCCCACTACAATCTAGCCGACTTCGAGCCTTGCCTCGGATATGCCACTGAAGGGCAAGCAGTTGGTGGTATACCCCTACAATTGGAGGGCCCTTAGTATCATCCCCAGCTACACCTCTTGCATTCCACAACAAGTAAAAACCCTCATGATATGGCAGAAATGGGAAAGTTGGATCATTTAGAGGAAAGGCTCAGGGCCATTGAAGGAGGTGAAGATTATGCCTTTGCTAACCTAGAAGAGTTGTTCCTAGTACCCAATATCATCACCCCTCCCAAGTTCAAGGTGCTGGACTTTGACAAGTACAAGGGGACTACTTGCCCCAAGAACCATCTAAAGATGTATTATCGGAAGATGGGGGCATACGCAAAAGAGGAGGAATTGCTGATACATTCCTTCCAAGAAAGTCTTACTGGGGTAGCTGTTACCTGGTACACTAACTTGGAACCTTCCCGAGTCCATTCTTGGCAGGACCTAGTGGTTGCCTTCGTTAGGCAGTGTCAGTATAATGTCTTCGGATAGGATGCAACTATAGAACATGTGCAAAAAGGGGGCACGAATCTTTCAAAAGAATACGCCCAAAGGTGGAGAGACCTGGCAGCTCAAGTGGCACCTCAATGACGGAGAAAAAAATGATGACAATGATAGTAGACACATTACTAGTATTCTACTATGAAAAGATGGTGGGCTACACACCTTCAAGCTTTGATGATATGGTCTTCACCGACGAAAGGATCAAAGTGGGTCTAAAATGAGGCAAATCTGATCATCATGCTTTGATAAATGCCAAAAAAAAAACTAGGGCAAATGAAGAGGGTGAGAATGAAGGAGAAGCCCATGCTGTGATTGCCATTCCTATACAGCCAAGTTTCCCACCAACCCAACAATGTCATTACTCAGCCAATAACAAACCTTCTCCTTACCCACCACCCAGTTATCCACAAAGGCAATCCCTAAATCAACCACAAAGTCTGTCTACCGCACTTCCAATGACGAACACCACCTTTAGCACAAACCAAAGACACCAACCAAGAAATGAATTTTGCAGCGAGAAAGCCTGTAGAATTCACCCCAATTCCAGTGTCCTATGCTGACTTGCTCCCATATCTACTTGATAATTCAATGGTAGCCATAACCCTAGCCAAGGTTCATCAACCTCCATTTCTTCGAGAATACGACTCGAACGCAATGTGTGCTTGTCACGGAGAAGCCCCGGGGCATTCCATTGAGCATTGTAGGGCTCTTAAGCATAAGGTGCAAGGTCTAATTGATGTGGGCTGGCTGAAATTTGAGGAGAATCGTGTGTAAATCCTGACATTGACAAGAGATGCCACACATGGGGCAATTTTTAAAGCTGTTGTTAGATGTCTCTAATGACTCATCAGGATTTTCAAGTTTGTACCATTATTGTAAACCACAGTTACAATGTTAAATGAAATTGATAAAGTTGATATCTTTGTCCCTCATCCTCACAAACGCATCTTTGCCTATTCAACTTTCACCGGAATGTGGGTGCAAGCCATTGGTCTATTTGCTCAAGCGACCTATGCTCCTGAGTTTGGACTTCCAAGACCGTTCAATCAGAGATTACTCGTCTTGTACGTTGGTGGGGGTGCCGTAAAACAACAAGTAAAGTTCAAAACATATAAGTTTCAAAATAAAAATAAAAAAAAGAGTTCAAAAAGAAAGAAAAAGCATTTGATTGACTGTGTTTTCAAGACGTTCATGTGTCCTCATTTTATCATTCCGGAAAGTTTGTCTTTTTAGAGAGAAGTGAGTTGTCAAGAATAGGATGTTGGACAAATGGCCTTAGTTACCTTAAGAAAAAGGGGGGTTGAATTAAGATACGAAGACTATTCCCCAATTAAACTTTCACTCTCTCTTTTCGGATTAACAATGCACCCTTAACATGAATTACCCAAAAGACAATTCAAAATAAACTTCTTTAAAGCAAAAGATAAATAGCAATAAATAAAAGACATTTAAGGGAAGAGAGGAATGCAAACTTGATTTATACTGGTTCGGCCACTTCCCGTGCCTACGTCCAGTCCTCAAGCAACCCACTTGAGATTTTCCATTCTCTTTGTAAAACTCCTTTTACAAAGTCTGAACCACACAGAGACAACCCTTCCCTTGTGTTCAGGAATCCTCTACAACAAGAGACCCACAGTCTCTTAATCCCTTTTCAGAAATAAGAAGAAGAGAAGAAGAGATCTCTCTTAAAAAAGATAGATTGTACAATGACGATCAATCAAAATTCCTTATTAAATATGCAAGTGGTTGACCAAGGAATCTTTTTAAGAGGATAAGACATTTCAGTTCAGAAAAACTCTTAATCTTTTGAGAGGATAAAACTTTTTGGGCCATGAAAACTCTCTTTAAATTCGTGTTTCCAAGTCACATATAAATAGACCTTTGATGGCCATTCATAAACCATTTGAATAGATCTGACTCTTGGAAATTATATTCTGAAAATCCCCTCTGGTAATCAATTACAAGACTTGTGTAATCGATTACAGGTTTTAAAAATTTGAATTAAAACGTTCAATAAACTGCTGGTAATCAATTACCATCCATGTGTAATCAATTACACGTTATAAATTTTGAATTCAAATTTCTAGTGACTGTTATAAACATTTTCAGCTGCTGGTAATCGATTACCAGAGAGCAAATATCAATTTGAAATGATAGGATTCTTTGGTCAAACCTTTTGTTTTTTCAATTTGGAAACTTCTTCCTAAAGATTCTAGAGATCAACTTGATCATATATCTTGATTTTCTTGGATTCTTGTCTTGAATAAAACTTAGAAGCACTTGATCCTTTAGCATCATCAAGACATCAAAACATCTTGCTTCTACATAGGAGTCCTTGGAAAATTCTTTTTGCAAGAATCAACTGCTTCTTTCATTCTTCCTCACTACGAGGTTGTGAAAACAAGACAACAATTGGTACCTCTAAGCCCTACACTGGGGCAATGAATGGCACCATGCATAAACCTTAAATGAACCTAGGGGCTGATTAGAAGTTCTCACCCAATAGGTTCCTTGCTACAAGGTCATGACAAAAGACAACGATTGTACCTCAAAGCCTTACAATGGGGCAATGAAAGGCACCATGCAAAAACCTCAAGCGAACCTAGGGGCATATTAGAAGTTCTCACCCAATAGGTTCCCAGCTACAAGGTCATGACGAAAGATAACAATTACTACCTCAAAGCCTTACACTGGGGCAATGAGGGGCATCGTGCATGAGCCTCAAGTGAACATAGGGGCAGATCAAAAGTTCTCACCCATCAATGTTTTTAAACAAGAAAAAAAATGGGGGGAGACAAACCCTGGAATTTCAATAGATTGATTAAACGTCAAACGACTCCATTGTCGTCACTCCAAAATGGTCAAGTGACTAAATCAAACAGAACATACACTCTGAGGGAGTTCCCAGAGAGATTTGCAAAGGATAGGATAAGGTTGCATGAATTATCACCTTTTTCAAAAGGACAGTCAATATGTGTTTTCCAAAAAAATTAAATCAAGATCAAAATCACAAAATAGGGAAAGAATGTCATGAACATTGTACAACTTTCCATTGCATTGCATTGTTTCATATGAGGTCAGCATTACCAAATTTCACGACAAAGGTTGCATGCGTCTGCATCCCTAAAAATCATGTTAACTGCATAGATTTCCTACATCTCATGTCCAATCTTTTTGGATGATCGGCCCTCTCGATGAGTCGATCTCTTGCTTTCTCATAAAGGTGGACCCTTGGGTACTAGTACCTATCACCTTTAGAGGACTATATGTCCTCGCCATCAGAGGACTGCACATCCTCGCCTGTAGAGGGCTGCACGCCCTCGCCTTTAGAGGGCTCTGCGTCCTCATTTTCAGTGTGCTCCATATCCACACCTTAAGAGAATATAAGGTCCTTTGCCCTTAGATGCTTCACCGAGACTTGTGCTCCCAGTTAAGGGGCCAGTAGTTTCCTTTTATCAGTTCCTGGGCCACCCCCTGATATTGGAGGGCGACCAACTGTGCGAGCACATCTAGAGAGGGAGGCTATCACGCATCTACTATGTATACCAGGGCAAGATTTCACCCGTGTCGCTGCAAAAAGACGAGTGCGGATCATGCGCACCAACATGACCACTCTTACATGGATATGGATGACGTTGCTATTTAGCAACATTCTGCCCAGCGACCACAATGCCAATCTCCCCCTGCAGATGTATCAGTTGATCTGTGCCGTCATGACATAGGTAAGTATGCACATGGCTCAATTGATTTCTAATGTCATCTATTGTTTGCAGGGATCACGCCCACAAGACTCCCAGTGGACCCGAAGAAGTCCAACAGGGCCCTGAGGTTTCCAGCTCTGGTTACAGGCCTCTGTCAGTCCTACAGGGTGCCCGTCCCCCCAGTGAGGTCATGCCATCGTTACATAGGTAAGTATGCACGTGACTCAATTGATTTCTGATGTTAGCTATTATTTGCAGGGATCGTGCCCACAAGACACCCAGTGGACCCGAAGAAGTCCAACAGGGCCCTGGGGTTTCCAGCTCTGGTTAGGGACCTCTGTCAGTCCTACAGGGTGCCCGTTCCCCCAACAAGGTCATGCCATCGTGACATAGGTAAGTATACATATGGTTCAACTGATTTCTGATACCATCTATTGTTTGCAGGAATCCCACCCACAAAGACACCCAGTGGACCCGGAGAAGTCCAACAGGGCCCTGGGGTTTCCAGCTCTGGTTACGGGCCTCTGTAGTCCTACAGGATGCCCGTTCCCCCAGCAAGGTCATGTCATCATGACATAGGTAAGTATGCACATCGCTCAACTGATTTCTGATGTCATCTATTGTTTACAAGGATCGCACCCGTAAGACACCCAGTGGACCCGAAGAAGTCCAACAAGGTCTTGGAGTTGCCAAGCTCTAATTATGGGCCTCTGTCAGTTCTACGGAGTGCCTGTTGCCCCCAGCAAGGTCATCAGGCCCCCTACTAATCGAGCTTTCATCAAGAAGTACTGCGTCCCCAGGCAGGGGCAGGGCGAAACACCACAACAGCCTGGGGATGGCCGACAGCGGGCAACAGATGCACCGCCATCACCTCTAGAGTTCACCTCAGCTCATCCACAAAAAGGTTAGAGCGTTGCTTACGACCCATGGCTGACCAATAGGCGACCAAGTCCAAAGCCAAAGGTAAGCAAAGTACTAGGTCCGTGACCGACAAGCCATTACGCGTCCAGCTCAAGACGTTAAAGAAGCGCTACTAGGAGGCAACCTAGTATCTTTTAAATCTCTGCTTGTTATTTGATCACTTTTGTTTCTCAAGTCATAGCAGGACACACCTAGTTGCTCATGATCCTTGGAATTTAAATAAAACAAGCACAAGCTCGGAAGGTAGTCATACCTCACAAATATATATATATATATATATATATATATGCATGTATGTATGTATGTATGTTTAGGTAGAAAGATACCTTGGATATGCATGTATGTAGCAAAAAATACTTCACAATATATATATATGTATGTTTAGGTAGAAAGATACCTTGGATATGCATGTATGTAGCAAAAATACTTCACAAAATATATATGTATGTTTAGGTAGCAAGATACCTTGGATATGCATGTATATAACAAAAATATCTCACAAAACATATATATGTATGTTTAGGTAGCAAGATACCTTGGACACGCATGTATATAGCAAAATACCTCACAAAAATATACATATGTTTAGGTAGCAAAATACCTCATGAAAAAAAAGAGAGCGAGCAAGAAAAGAAAAAGAAGGAAGAAAAAAAAATAATAAAAAAATAAAAAGTTGTCTAGCTAAAAAACAACATGCTTGTGAAAAGAGATAATTTCCAACTTTTCTTTGAAAGATTTTACTGATCTTAACCAGTTTTTGAATAAAATGTGTATACACCTGAAGAGTGAATGCTGTGAAAATTTTCCGAACGCCCAAAATGGACTCGGATGAATGAATGATTTGATAAAAGAACATATTTTGGAAACACTGGGTTGACTTAAAATAGGGAAAATGAATCCTGAGCCCTAATGTCACATGACCATAAAAACTTGATGCTTGAGTGTCCACATGGGCGCATGCATGACCAGTTTTGCCTAAAATTTCCTTATCATCATTGTTGCATGTGTATCATGGAAATAATGTAGGACATTCCCTTTATCCCTGAACCACTGGCCAAACCCTGACATATATCATGACCAGCCGTTCTACAAGCCTTGAGCCAAAATTCCAACTTATCATAAACCTTGACCCAGGGTGAGAATGTCAATCCTTGCCCTCGGAAAACAACAAAAAAAAGAAAAGAAAAATTCCCAATCAAAGAGTGGGAGAAAGCAAAAAAGGAAACAAAATTCCCGATCAAGGATCGAAAGAAAACAGAAGAAACATCCAAAAAGGTCTTTGGACCAGACAATATCTGAACAATACAGAATTGTCACCAAGTAAACAAGAAAAAGGAAACCACGACCTAAAGTGGTCCTCTCCCTTTGATTGCCAACAAAATCCTGTGCACTAGCGACTTTCTCGCCACGCACTTAACAAAAACAGAAGAGGAAAAGGCAAAAACACTCAAAGCCAAATTCCCCACCTAAAAACCATTCCCAAAATAAGTCCTATTGATCCATGATCACGCATGTAATCTTTGATTTGATAGGAAATGATTTGCAAAATCAAGTCATGACATATCTATGGTTTGGAATTAGGATAAAACACTTACCTGTGTGAGATTGATACACTTTGAGTGATTTTCTCCTATCTTTGTTGGACCCAGTGTTTCCTCTAAATGGTCGTTTTGAAACGAAATGCTAACATCCAAAATCTCATTTATGGTTATGAGAAAATTTCATCAGCATACTCTCCTTCCCCGATCGACACATCATTTTTTTTAAAAAAAAAGCGTATGTTGCTCTGATCAGTTGGAAGTTTTGTCTCTTTACTAAAGCATGTTCGCATTTTAGTGAAGAAAACACCGAGACTATTTTTAGTCTCACAGTTATCAAGAACTACGTAGGTCTGAGTTCCTCATCACAAATTGAGGATACGTAGGAGCAAAAGCCCTGCTTTTGTCGACCACCCCACTTTTTGTTACCGTGACCCAAGAGTCCGGTGGCATGCGGAGCAACATGACCGTGGGATCCCCAGATTCATGTTCTTTTTATGTTTCATCCTTTATCATTTACATGTTATTTTATTTCTATGACTTGAGGGACTAACGTTTGTTTTTTGTTGTTGCGATTGCCATTTGTTTTGTGCATATATTTTGTTTGGACTATTGTGTTAGTGCTTACTTCGTTATTGTCGATAATGTTTGTTCAAATTCCGGAACCGTGTAGAGTTTTCATTTAGGAACATCGTCCTAAAACGAACAAACATCATGATAACACCAAAAATAGAAAAAGAAAGGGGCGTTGTGAATAATTGTCATATCTGTATATAAAGAAAAGAAAAGAGTTTTTGTATATAAAAAGTGTATGAAAAGACTTTGTGTGAAAAGAAATTCTTGTGTGTGAACAATGAGTGTATATAAAGAAAGTTTTTCTATAAACAACGAGTGTATGTTGAAAAAGGGAAAAAGAAATCTTTGAAAAGGAATAGAGGTTTTATAGACCATGTTAATATAAAGAGAAAGAGTTTTTAATGCGCGTGTGTACAGAAAAAGTTTGTCGTGTATTGGAATGTAGGTGTACAAAGAAAAAGCTTTTCTCATAGATAACGATGGATGTATAGTTTTTGTGAACATAAAAAATGAAACAAAAAGAAAAGAGAAAGAAAGACCTCGAAGGTCGCAATGTTATGATCATAGGAAGCATAAATCATTCATAGAGAGTAAACATATCTTTTGGAAACAAGGGACTGACGCTAAGAGTTTATTTTTTGGAATAACCGAGATAAGAATGGATGGATTCATTGAACTGATGAAAGAACATAATTTGGAAATATTGGGTCTACTTGTGTAAATCCCAAGCCTTAGTATCACAATGCCATAAACTGGATGCTTGAGTACCCACCTAGCTGTAGCCACGACTAATTTTGCACGTGGTTCCCAAATCATCAATGTTACGTGTGCCTCGTGGAAATAATATGGAAATTCAACCTGAGACCGACACCTCAACACACGAATTTGTTTTGCCCCAGATATCAAAATTGGGCTTGCGCGATGAAAAGACCATGTTGAGACACAACCTTAAGCTACTTTGAACCTTGGTCTGTGAAGTGAATCCTCACCCTTTCCCCCGAAGAGAAGGACACAGAATCTCCTCAAGGGAGAGCGAATAACGAATGTTAAAACCCGAATTCCCAAAGAAAGAAATGGAAAGGGAGAAATGAAAAGAAAGAAAAGGAAGAAATGAAAAGAAAGAAAAGGAAGAAATGAAAAGAAAGGAAAAGAAGGATTCCCGATCAAAGATCAGAAGAAAGTAAAAAGGAAAAGATCGGAAGAAAGTGAAAAGGAAAAGGTCGGAGGAAAATAGAATAATTCCCGATCAATCTTCTGACCAGATAAATTTTTCGGCAGGGTAAATGACTGCCGGCAAAGGAAAACCCATTTTTAAGTGGTTCTTCCTTTGGGATTGCCATTCAAAATCGTTCTCGACTGGCGGTATCCCGCCCCACATAAACAAAGAGGAAAAGACCGAAACACCCAGCTTCCTCTCCAAAAACACTACCCTCGAGAAAATCCTATTGATCCGTGATAGTGCATGTGATCTTTTGGTTCGATAGGAAATTGTGTGCAAAATAAAGTCATGGTGCAGTTATGGTTTGGGATTAGGGTAAAACACTTGCCTGTGTGAGTTTTTATACACTATGAGTGATTTATTCCCAGTTTCAGTTTGACCCGATGTTTCCCCTGAATGTTCATTTAAAAGCTAAATGTTGACATCCTGCCCTTCATTTTCGGTTACAAGGAAAATTACCTTTGGCATGGGTATATTGTTTCTCTAAGATATGGTGCTCTCGTGAATGATTTATTTTTCTTTGCAAAAAGCATGTTTGCCTTTTTAGGTGGAAAAAACCCGGTGGACCATTCGATCCTGCCAACAAATCTTATTCGGAGACCCATGAATTGATTGCCTAACGCTGTTCATGTGTCCTCCACCATCGAGTCTGGAGCCCCGCGAATTGATTGCCTAGTGTTGTTCGCCTATCCTCCACCCTCAAATCTTGTTCGGAGACCCATGAATTGATTGCTTAGCATTGTTCATGTGTCCTCCACCATCGAGTCTGGAGCCCCGCGAATTGATTGCCTAGCGCTGTTCGCCTATCCTCCACCCTCAAATCTTATTCGGAGACCCATGAATTGATTGCCTAGCGCTGTTCATGTGTCCTCCACCATCGAGTCTGGAGCCCCGCGAATTGATTGCCTAGTGCTGTTCGCCTATCCTCCACCCTCAAATCTTGTTCGGAGACCCATGAATTGATTGCTTAGCATTGTTCATGTGTCCTCCACCATCGAGTCTGGAGCCCCGCGAATTGATTGCCTAGCGTTGTTCGCCTATCCTCCACCCTCAAATCTTATTCGGAGACCCATGAATTGATTGCCTAGCGTTGTTCATGTGTCTTCCACCATCGAGTCTGGAGCCCCGCGAATTGATTGCCTAGCGCTGTTCGCCTATCCTCCACCCTCAAATCTTGTTCAGAGACCCATGAATTGATTGCCTAGCGTTGTTCATGTGTCCTCCACCATCGAGTCTGGAGCCCCGCGAATTGATTGCCTAGCGCTGTTTGCATATCCTCCACCCTCAAATCTTATTCGGAGACCCATGAATTGATTGCTTAGCATTGTTCATGTGTCCTCCACCATCGAGTATGGAGCCCCGCAAATTGATTGCCTAGCACTGTTCGCCTATCCTCCACCCTCAAATCTAGTTCGGAGACCCATGAATTGATTGCCTAGCGCTGTTCATGTGTCCTCTACCATCGAGTCTGGAGCCCTGCGAATTGATTGCCTAGCGCTGTTCGCCTATCCTCCACCCGCAAATCTTGTTCGGAGACCCATGAATTGATTGCCTAGCGCTGTTCATGTGTCCTCCACCATCGAGTCTGAAGCCCTGCGAATTGATTGCCTAGCGTTGTTCGCCTATCCTCCACCCTCAAATCTTGTTCGGAGACCATGAATTGATTGCCTAGCACTGTTCATGTGTCCTCCACCATCGAGTCTAGAGCCCCGCGAATTGATTGCCTAGTGCTGTTCATGTGTCCTCCACCATCGAGTCTGGAGCCCCGCGAATTGATTGCCTAGCGCTGTTCATTTTGTCCTCCGTTATCAAGCGCGGAGCCTCCGGTGACCGGGAAATGTGTTTTTTGTTATTTCCCCGATCGGTTCTTTCGCCAAACATGTGTATATATGTATATTATGTTATTGGTGCTTTTGTTGTTTGTGTTTGTTTTGTGTTGTGCAGAGAAAGAAGAAGGAGAGACGGGAGTCGTCATAGACTAATCACGGAAAGGGCGAAGACGGACGAAATCAGTGTTTTATCTTTGCTTTCCTCTTATCTTCGATAAAAGGTAAGTAAAGAGGGGCAACTGTCATACCCTAATTTCGTTCGGGGACTATTGTTTGATGGCATGCAACCTTTGATTGACCGCTTCGAGGTACTTGGCACCCTTTGTTGCACAATATGTGAAGTTCCGAGATGTGCCGGAAATCAAAAGGAAGTATTGCTACGCACTCCGTGAGTTTCCGTAACTTTTTGAAAGCTAAAAAAGGAGTAATTACATGATCCGTAAGGTTCCGTAACCTTACGGAAAGAAAACAAGTATCGTTACAAAATTCGTAAAGTTTCGTAACGTTACAGAAAAAGAATCACCAAAAAAAGCAAAGGGGAGTGTATTTAGTTAAAAAAAGGGGTGCAAATAGCAACTAGGCCCACTTGGACCTTCCAGATTCTTCCTCCAGAAGGCGGTTGCTTCTGGAGGAAGCAACTTGGCTCGCCTGGGCGAGCTGAGCTCGCCTGGGCGAGCTGGGTGGCAAGCTCCTCCCCTATTTTGCTATAAATAGGGAGAGGAGTGAAGAAGGAAAGGGTTCAACCTTCTTGGCACTTCGTATTCACTTGAAATTACTGAGAAAAATTGTTTCCTTGAAGAAAATCCAAGCTGAGGCACTTCCATAACGTTTCCGTGGGTGATTTCGCGAAGATTTTCAACTGTTCTTCGTCATTCATCGTCCGTTCTTCATTGTTCTTCGTTCTTCAACCGGTAAGTACCCGAAATCGAACTTTTCAATTCATTCTATGTACCCGTGGTGGTCCCCATTTGTTTCGTGTACTTTTATTCTCGTTTCATTTACTTTCTGTACCCCCTTTTGACGTGCTTCAGTCATTTACTTAAGTCATTTTCTCGCCTAATCGAAAAATAAAATAAATTTCCACCGATCGTTTGATTTGTAATATCCGTTAATTTCTGTTAAAATGAAATCCGACCGTTCGATCATGCCGTAACCACATTGGAAACCAAAAAGAGGTAAAACAATAATATAATAATAAAAAATATCTTTTGGTAAAATAAAGCAAAAAAAAAAATCAATCGGACGTTTCTCTTTGGGATTTCTCTTTCTTAATCGGATTGACTAATAACTAAAGTGAAACTAAAGCTAAAATCAACTCGCAAAGTCAAGCTCGTCCGCGAAAAATCACTAAAAAAGGATTTTAAGGTTCAATATCTCAGATTTTCTCACCAAGTAAAAATGGATCATTTTTAAGGTCCAACGCCTTAAAATGACCCCTTTTCAAGTAAAAAGAATCGCTTGATTCACCCTTTAAAAGAAAGAACTACGTAGGTCTGATTTCCTCTTCGATGGAGGGTACGTAGGAGCAAGAGCCCCGCTTTTGTCGACCTCAAAAAATAAAAAGAAATAAAAGTTTAGATACACAATTTTACACAATTCTAATTTAAGGCTGTTGTCCTTTGGGACAAACGTGAGAGGTGCTAATCCCTTCCTCAAACGTAAATACAACTCCCGAATCTGGAATATTCTTTATGACCGGTTTCCTTTCGGTTTTTCCGACGTTTTCCACAAATAAATGTTGGTGGCGACTCCGCGCATTTTCCTCCTTTGGAAAACGCACTCGAGAGCCTCGCCTTGCTCGCCCGCAAAAGGGTAGGTTGCGACACAATGTGGTACCATCCCCATGGAAATAGCCTAAGCGTGTCCACATGACACTTTCACTTAGGAAAACTAGGCAGTAAGTGTCGAGGTCACCCTGTCGTGCACAGACAACTCCCCCCCCCCTCACGGTGATCAGCCCGAGTCTCAAGGGAGTTCCAAACCGAGTGACACGCCCCCAAGTACAAGTATTCCTCCTCATGAGAAACTACAAGTACTTACTGAAAAAGTTTATACTATTTCCAAGTCATATGAAGTATGAAACATGGGCAACATCAATGCACTGATTATGGATAATTAAAGAGTCTAAGCCATCCCCCTCCAGAGATGCTTAAAACTCTTTAACCGCTTTATTTCCCCTACCAGGGATATCCAACAAGGTCACTACCCCCCATGTACACACACAACATACAACGTATGAAACATGGGCACCACCTCAATATCATTATGTACATCAACATTGCCTCATCTCATTTCAATGACATTATCAACAACATCAACATCATATCATATTAACATAATCATCCATAACAACATCAACTCATATCAACACAATCATGAATGACAACATCCTCTCACATCCATTAATATCCTCAATAATAGTATCATTAGTAAGTCGTATTCCGCACATACATACATGTATAGTTCATGCCTAAGATTCACACTCCCCAGGTCTTTAGACCATACAAGTCTAATAGAAACAATAATGTTATTCATCAATAATAGATATATCGCATCCCATTAGTAAAAAACATTGTTTTCATGAAAACCAGCATGCAACAGGGACAGGCATACATCCTCATAGTTAGGTTCCCTGACCCCTAACTATGGTATTAAAAACTATAAATGATAATAAACTTCCCTCACTTATCGTGAGCTCTACGTCAGTTCCTTTTTGCGTCGCTCAAAGACCTCTCTCGTTCACGTTCGTCAGTCCAAGTGCAAGGTTCTATATACCAAATTTAAGGAAATTTAGAATAGATTTCAAAAGCAAGGTTAATGACAACATTCAGAGTCAAATACCCCTGTCAAAACATAAAGGGCTAAGGGGTGTTTTGGATTCTACTAAAAGGAGACGTCATTTTTAAATCCCGCTCACGCCAATGTGACCGTGGTTCAGTGAAGGTCACAAAAATAACATCAATGTTATAAAAAGATAACTTTTACAATGTCTCATTTTCAAGGGTTTTTCAAAGGAAGTGTAAAAACACCCTATTACAGTACCCAAAACACGAGAGATACTAAGAGAAACTCAAACTAACTAGGAGAAAGACTTAGAAGTCAAGATTACCTCAGAAAAGCTATGAAATGAAGGATTGGGGGAATTTTCTCCACCGAATCCTTGAGGAGGATTCTGAGGATTCTGCTCTTATTACAACGTTCATCTTGGTGTGGAGGTTCAGCGACAAGCAATGACGACTCGTGGTGGCCACCGATGGTCGTGGGTGGTGGAGAAGGAGGTGTTAGGGTTTGGGTGGCGTTTGGAGAGGAAGAGAGAGGGAAAATCGTGTTTTTCATGCTGAAGAGAGAGGAAGACGAGCTCGCTAAGCGAGAGTCCACTTTTCGTGCTTAGCGCGACAATTTATGCTGAGCACAACTCCCTCTGCACCAATTCTCGCTTAGCGTGCGAATTCTCGCTCAGCGCAATTCCCTCTCAGGTTGGAATTGCGCTTAGCGTGGCCCTCGCGATTAGCGAGACATCAAAAGTTGTTATTTCAAAATCCCAATGGTCACAATATGGAGAATTGTCTCAGGAACCTCCAGACAGAACTGGAAGACGATCCAACAGTTAACGAATTCATGATCGCGATTTTACTGAAATAGGTTTAGGTAAAATTTGAAATCTCTTAATTTCAACTTAGTTCAACAAAACTCCACATAACTCAACATCCACATCAAGAAATTCACACATGACTAATTCAAGCCATACCTTAACTCATTCAATTCAACCATATAGTCCAATAACACAATAAATACAATTACACATCGATTTATAATTAGTAATATTTCTGAGTGTTACAACTCTCCTACCCTTTTAGAATTTTCGTCCCCGAAATTTACCTGACTCAAACAAGGATGGATAGGTTGCTCGCATCTGACTCTCTAATTCCCATGTGGCATCTTCTCCTGATGCACCTCCCTAGATCACCTTGACCAACGGAATCTCCTTCTGTCTTAGGTGCTTTGTTCGTCTATCCTCGATCCTCAAATGCAACATTTCATATGTCAAGTTCTCCTTCACTTGTACCTCATCAAATTTGATCACATGAGATGGATTATGGATATATTTACGGAGTTGAGACACATGAAAGACATTGTGAAGATTAGAAAGAGACGAGGGTAATGCAATGTTGTATGCCACGGGACTGACTCTTTTAAGAATTTGGAAATGACCAATAAAGTGAGGTATGAGTTTTTGGGATTTCAATGCTCGACCAACCCCAGCCCATGGAGTGACTCTCAAGAATACATGATCACCAACCTTGAATTCCAGGTCTTTCCTCCTCTTATCCTGATAAATTTTCTGCCTACTCTGAGCAGTCCTCATCCTTTATTGGATCAACTTGACCTTCTCGGTGGTTTGTTGTACCACTTCAGGTCCTAAGGTGAGGTCTTCTCTGAGCTCTAACCAACATAAGGGTGTCCTACACCTTCTACCATACAAAGCTTCATAGGGAGCCATGCCAATCGTAGAGTGAAAACTATTGTTATAAGTGAACTCTATCAACGGTAGAAAACTCTCCCAACTCCCCTTTTGCTCTAAGACACACACCCTCAAAAGGTCCTTCAACGAATGAATGGTCCATTCAGTTTCGCCATCAGTCTGAGGGTGGTAGGCTGAACTTAGTCTAATTTGGTTCCCAACGCACTATTCAGGCTCTCCCAAAATCTAGAGGTAAACCTAGGATCTCTATCAGACACTATGCTAGATGGCACACTATGTAATATGACAATCTCACTAATATACAGGGAGGTCAAATTATCCAAGGAAAATCTGATATTAATGGGAATAAAGTGAGCAGACTTGGTCAGTCTGTCAACAATAACCCAAATAGAATCTAAACCTCTGGGGGTTCTAGGTAGTCCTACAACAAAATCCATGGAAATACTGTCCCACTTCCACTGGTGTATCTCCAAGGGTTGTAACTTCCCTGAAGGTCTTTGATGTTCTATCTGAGCCTTCTAACAGACTAAACATGCATACACAAATTCACTAACTTCTCTCTTCATGTTGGGCCACCAAAACATCATCTTTAGATCCTGATACATCTTGGTAGCACCAGGATGGATGCTTAGGTTACTCCTATGTCCTTCCTCCAAGATTATCTTCCTAAGTTCAAGCACATTGGGAACACAAATCCTATCTTGAAGTTGCAAGGCTCCATCCGATCCAACATTGAAACTACTATCTCTTCTTGACTCTATAGCTTCTAACTGATTCCTTAGAAAAGGATCAGTCTTATGGCCCTCCCTGATATCTCCTAGTAACTCACTGGTGATCCTCAAAGTTCCTAATCTCACACTGTTAGGGGTAACCTCACATGCAAGGCTAAGGTCTCTAAATTGTTCTAGGAGATCCATCTCTCTAACCATCAAGGCATATATATATGTAGGGATTTCCTACTCAAGGTGTCAGCCACTACATTGGCTTTGCCAGGATGGTAGCTAAACTCAAAATCATAATCTTTAAGAAAGTCTAACCATCTCCTTTGATGCATGTTCAACTCTTTTTGACTAAACAAGTACTTAAGGCTCTTATGATCACTAAACACCTCAAACTTGGAGCCAAACAGATAATGCCTCCACATCTTAAGGGCAAAAACTACAACAGCCAACTCCAGATCATGGGTGGGATAATTCCTCTCATGAGTCTTGAGTTGTCTAGAAGCATAGGCCACTACTTGGCCATTTTGCATCAACACTCCTCCTAAACCCTTCTTTGATGCATCACAATACACCTCAAAGGGTTATCTCGGGTTAGGCAAAACTAGCACTAGAGTGGTCATCAGTTTTTCCTTAAAGGTTTGGAAACTATGCTCACATTGGGTATCCCACACAAAAGCTTGACCCTTATGAGTCAGTTTAGTCAAAGGTAAAGCTAACTTGGAGAAACCTTCTATGAATCTCCGAAAATATCATGCTAAGCCCAGAAAAATCCTAATCTCAAAAATAGATTTAGGACTTTCCCACTCAAGGATGGCTTCAATCTTAGAGGGATCTACAGCTATACCCCTTTGAGATATCACATGCCCTAGGAAACTAACTTTCTCTAACCAAAACTCACACTTGGACAGCTTAGCATAAAGTTGTCAGTCCCTAAGGGTATGCAGCACAATCCTCAAGTGTTCTTCATGTTCCTCTCTAGTCTTGGAGTATACCAAAATATCATCTATGAGTACAACCACAAAACTATCAAGGTAAGGGTGAAAGACTCTATTCATGTAGTCCATAAACACACCTGGAGCATTAGTCACACCAAAGGACATGACTAAATACTCATAGTGACCATAACGGGTCTTAAAAGTAGTCTTCGGTATATCCTCAGACTTCACTTGGATCTGATGGTAACCTGACCTAAGTAAGGTCTATCTTGCTAAACACACAAGCTCCTACCAACTGGTCCATAAGGTCATCTATCCTAGGCAAAGGGTACTTATTCTTAATCGTCACCTTATTCAACTGGCGGTAGTCTACACACAACTTCATGGTCCCATCTTTCTTCTTCACTAACAACACTGGTGCTCCCATGGAGACACACTTCTCACAAACCGCTTCTCCAACAACTCCTCTAACTGTTTCTTAAGCTCGACTAACTCTATAGGAAACATCCTATAAGAGGCTATGGATATGGGTCCAGCACTAGGTACTAAGTCTATGGAAAACTCTATCTCTTTCTCGGGTGGTAGATCAGATATATCCTCAGGGAACACTTCAGGAAACTCTCTGACAACAGGGAGGTCACACATGGAAACCTTTGTCTCTATTTCCAGGTTAGACAAGATCATGTACACTTGATGATCTTCTTTTAAAGATGTCACAACTTGGTTGGCAGAGATAAACATCATATCCTTACTCACTCCAGAATCATCAAACACCACAATTTTATCAAAACAGTTTAACAAGACATGGTTGGAAGATAACCAGTCCATACCCATAATAACATCAATTTGGGTCAAAGGCAAACAAATTAGATCAATCAAGAATGTTCTACCAGAAATTTCCACAGGACAATTCAAACACACATTAGAAGTTAACACAAAACCACTAGTTGGGGTCTCTACCACCAAATCTTTACTTAAAGAAGACACATAAAACTTAAATTTCCCTACACACGAACAACATATAAAAGAATGGGTTGCACCGGAATCGAATAACACAAGTAAGGGAATCCTATTTATGAAACATTTACCTTGGATTAGATATTTGAATTTTGAAGCTTTGGCACCGTTAAGGGTAAAGACTCTTCCCGTGGCCTTCGGATGTCCATTTTGGTCATTCAGGCTTCCACCATTTTGCTCATTCTTGGGATATGGACAATCTCTCTAAATATGCCCCTTTTGTCTACAATTAAAACAGGTCATGCCTTTATCAGCACAATTTGAGGAGATGTGCCCTGGCTTACCACATTTGCAACAAGTGATATGAGTAGGGAAACTATTGGGTTTGCTACCACTACCACCCGCAAACCCAATAACAATAGTCCTCTGATTGTTGGGGCGGTTACCATATTGCTTAGGAGGGGTCGAGTATGGTTTTTCCCCGATGTTGAGGTCCATTCTTTTTGTTCTTCATTGGACTTATACTCCTATAATAGGTCGCCCTGTCTCGAGAGTCTTCATCCCAAATCCGGCACATGTTAACCAAGAGTGGGAATTGATGAACACCTTGGTAATTCACAGCTTGCTTTACTTCACGTCGCAAGCCGTTCAGAAACTTCACACATTTGGAACTTTCACCATCTCTCCCTTGATAATGGGGAAAGTACCTAACCAGCTCCTCAAACTTGGTTGCATATTCAACCACAATCATGTTTCCCTACTTGAGCTCCAAGAACTCCATCTCCTTCTTGCTCCAAAAATACCCTCTTGAAGACATCCCAGGTCACATCTTGACCTTCAGCCTCTAGGTATTGGCGAGTATTCTCCCACCAAGACTCAGCTTCTTCCACCAGGGTATATGTACCAAAAGCAACTTTTTGCCCCTCTAGACATGCCATCAGTCGAAAAATTTTCTCAATTTCCCTTATCCAATTTTGAGCACCATCAGGGTTGTATCCTCCATTGAAAGCAGGAGGATTGTTTCGTTGGAAGCGATCCAACCCTTGGTACTCAACTGCTCTGGCAGCTTCTCCCCTATTTGGATTCCCTATAGCCCGAGCTAAGGCTTGGAGAGCATCAGTTATTGCACTATCATTCCATCCAGCCATCACTCCCTATACACACCAGGAAGTGAGACATCGAAAGAATACACACAAGAAAAAGAACAACACAAAAATCACAACTATCTCAAGTCCTTACTTGGTTACTTTTGAGAGTTGATGCCTCGAGAAAGTATTCCTCTAAACTAGTCCTCTCTCAAGACATTGACACTCACCTTCCATCACTTGTATTTCCTAATCGCTTGCCATATCATCCCATTGCACTTCACAAATTATACAGATGGCCAGTCTGATAACTCGTGACACGACATTGAAACTCCTGGTATAGTAGACATCAGGAGAACAAACATGTTATGACTACAACAATCAAATCTCTATAACTCATGGAAACACAACAAAGTGAGTTAGTTCCAATTGCAAACAAAAAACATCAAGCATTCAACAAGGCAACCACAAAATGCACAGAAAAACATTGCAGACTCACAACTCACTGGCCGAAAAGGTTCGACCGGCTCTGATACCACTAATGTAACGACCTACCTCATCGCTATGATATCACCACTGTAAACTGCGGGAATTTCAATTTTTAAATGAAAACTCCATTAATTTGCTTATGAAAAATGAAAGCAATTTTTTTCTTGATATACATTCACCAAACAACGCACCATTACTTAAGTGAATGCATATATATATATAGCTATAGTAACTCAGTACACATCATTCACATAATGGAAAGTAAATTTGTTCATACATATAATTAAATCTGTGATATACATCCTCAATTCAACAAAAAGCATTATGGAACCAGCTATGGAGGAGTTGATTAACAAAACACATATCTCTCCCAAAATAATCCCAACGTCATCACGTCGGCTCGGCGGCTTCACAAAAGAATCTCACTTCTCGTACTGTGTTGCTGTCATTCTGCTCCCACGAATAAAGGTTCGCGATCATCACAGGTACCAACCACATTGTACAAAAATTGAGAAGGGTGAGTTTATTATAAAAGAAGTTAATACAAAAATCAAATAATCATAATTAGTAAGAAAACATTATCAGATACCATAATACACAAAAACCCATTAGTCCAACATACACTTAACAAGTAGTCATCATCCGTCCATAGTTCCAATCAATCATGCTCAGTATGATGCATGCACCTGACCTCAACTCTCAAATGTAATGTGGTACCATCCCCAAGCAAATAGCCTAAGCGTATCCACACATCACTCTCACTTAGGAAAACTAGGTAGTAATTGTCGAGGTCACCCTGTCGTGCACAGATAACTCCCTCCCCCACGGTGATCAGCCTGAGTCTCAAGGGAGTTCCAAATCGAGTGACATGACCCCAAGTACAAGTATTCCTCCTCATGAGAAACTACAAGTACTTACTGACAAATTTTATACTATTTCCATGTCATATAAAGTATGAAACATGGGCAACATCAATGCACTTACCGTGGATAATTAAAGATTCTAAGCCATTCCCTTCCAGAGATGCTTAAAACTCTTTACCCACTTTATTTCCCCCACCAGGGATATCCAACAAGGTCATTGCACCCCCCTATTTACATACACAACATACAACGTATGAAACATGGGCACCATCAATATATTGACCGTGGATAATTAAAGATTAAGCCATCCCCCTCCAGAGATGCTTAAAACTCTTTAACCACTCTTTTTCCCCCACTAGGGATATCCAACAAGGTCACTGCACCCCCTATGTACATACACAACATACAACGTATGAAACATGGGCACCATCAATTCATTGACTGTGGATAATTAAAGATTCTAAGCCATCCCCCTCCAGAGATGTTTAAAACTCTTTAACCACTCTATTTCCCCCACCAGGGATATGGTCACTGCACCCCCCATGTACATACACAACATACATCATTGCAATGACATTTTCAGCATCATCAACATCTCACCTCAATATCATTATCTACATCAACTTTGTCTCATCTCATTTCAATGACATTATCAACAACAACAACATCATATCATATCAACATAATCATCAATAACAACATCAACTCATATCAACACAATCATCAATGACAACATCAATGTTGTTTCCCCAGGTCTTCAGACCATACAAGTCTATTAGAAATAATAATGTTAGTCATCAATAATAGATATATCACATCCCATCAGTCAAAAACATTATTTTCTTGAAAACCAGCATGTAATAGGGACAGACATACATTCCCATAGCTAGGTTCCCTGACTGCCAACTATGGTATTGAAAATGTAAATGATAATAACCTCTTCACACCTATCGTGAGCTCTACGTCAGTTCCTGTTTGCGTCGCTCAGAGACCTCTCTCATTCACCTTAGTTAGTCCAATTGTAAGGGTCTATATACCAAATTAAAGGAAACTTAATATAGATTTCATAAACAAGGTTAATGACAACATTCAAGGTCAAATACCCCTGTCAAAACATAAAGGGCTAAGGGGTGTTTCGAATTCTACTAAAAGGAGACGTCATTTTGAAATCCCGCTCACGCCAATGTGATCGGGGTTCAGTGAAGGTCACGAAAATAACATCAATGTTATAAAAAGATAACTTTTACAATGTCTCATTTTCTAGGGTTTTTCAAAGAAAGTGTTCCTCTTTGCGTCGCTCAGAGACCTCTCTCGTTCACATTAGTTAGTCCAAATGTAAGGGTCTATATACCAAATTAACGAAAATTTAATATAGATTTCAGAAACAAGGTTAATGACAACATTCAGAGTCAAATACCCCTGTCAAAACATAAAGGTCTAATGGGTGTTTCGGATTCTACTAAAAGGAGACGTCATTTTTAAATCCCGCTCACGCCAATGTGATCGGGGTTCAGTGAAGGTCACGAAAATAACATCAATGTTATAAAAAGATAACTTTTACAATGTCTCATTTTCAAGGGTTTTTCAAAGAAAGTGTAAAAACGCCCTATTACAGTACCCAAAACACGAGAGATACTAAGAGAAACTCAAACTAACTAGGAGAAAGACGTAGAAGTCAAGATTACCTTAGAGAAGCTACAAAATGAAGGATTGGGGGAATTTTCTCCACCGAATCCTTGAGGATGATTATGAGGATTCTGCTCCGATTACAATGTTCTTCTTGGTGTGGAGGTTCAGCGACAAGCAACGAAAGCTCGTGGTGGCCACCGGTGGTCATGAGTGGTGGATAAGGAGGTGTTAGGGTTTGGGTGGCGTTTGGAGAGGAGGAGAGGGGGAAAATCGTGTTTTTCACACTGAAGAACGTATTTATAATTTGCAAATCTCGCTTAGCGAGCTCGTCTCACTAAGCGAGTGATGTGCCATCATTTTCTTCTATTTTCTAAACCCTTTTTGCACCATTTTAATTTTTGATTGGTCTTAATTGTCAATTAATTAGGCAGTTTTATTATTTGGACTGATTTAGCTAATTTGATGTTTTTAATCTAATTTCAGGAATTAATGAAACATTGGGCTTAATCCGGATTTTGGTTGTGGACTTGAAGAGGGCAAATAAAGCAGCGCTTACCTTAGTTAATTTCTAATTAGGAAATTTCGCAATTTTATTTTATGTTGTTCAGTGTTTATTTCGTTTTGGGCCAGAGTATTATAATAGGGCCCAGTGACTTTGAGTGACTCTTTTTAAATAGCTGCCTTGGGATTCGTGTAGGGCATTCTGTTCGGCTAGGCTATTTTCATTATTCAGAGCTTTGGTTTTAGGTTTTCACGTTTTTCTGTTCCCTTGTTACAGTTTTCGTTCTTAATGCAAATTTCCGTTTTCTGCTTCTAATTACGAGTTCATTCTTGCTTCTTCTTCTACGTTCATTTACGTTTCTGTTCATTTACGTTTCTTTTCATTTACGTTCTTGTTCATTTACGTTTCTGCTTCATGTTTCATTTGCGTTTTCTGTTTGAATCCATCGAAGGCTAGATTTTCTGGTGTTGTTTCCTTTTGAGGACGAAGCCCAACTCTCTTTGAGGTTTCGTTTGTAATGTGGTTTCCTGGCAGTTTTCCCTTCACCAGTTATCCCAATTTCGTGAATATTAATCAGTGCACGCTTCGTGTTCGATTAATTGCCTCTGAGCCTAACTTGCGTTCATGCTTAATGGACGAAGGGCTAACTGGTGTATGTGGTGCCTAATCACGTATTGAAAACCCTAAGTTGATTTTCGCTTAGTAAATTGAAATAGGGTTGGATTAAGTGGTTGACTGTTAGGGACGAATTCTCCATAACCCAGGATAAGAGAGTGGCTTCTGAATCAGAGGAAACAACCCGTTTTTAAAATAAGAAGTTTCGAATCCCATTTAATTGGTTCGGCTCTTAAATTACCAAACACCCAAACCCCCCCCCCCCCCCCATCGTTACTGTTACTGCAAGTATATTATGAACATTTGGCTTGTCACTGCTCGTTGGGAAACGACCTAGGATCACTTCCTAGTTACTGCATTTTCATGTTTATTTGATTCGGGTACGGCCTCGATCAGCGAGAGTCCACTTTTTGCGCTTAGCGCGAAAATTCACGCTTAGCGCAACTCCCTCTGCACCAATTCTCGCTTAGGGTGCTAATTCTTGCTCATTGTAATTCTCTCTCGGGTTGGAATTGCGCTTAGCGTACCCCTCGCGCTTAGAGAGACATCGAAAGCTTTTATTTTCAAAATCCCAACGGTAGACTATGGAGACTTGTCTTAGGAACCTTCAGACAAAATTTGAAGATGATCCAATAGTTAACAAATCTGGGATCACGATTTTACTGAAATAGGTTTAAGTAAAATTTGAAATCTCATAATTTCAACTTAGCTCAACAAAACTCCCCATAACTCAACATCCACATCAAGAAATTCACACATGACTAATTCAAGCCATACCTCAACTCATTCAAGTCAACCATATAGTCAAATAACACGATAAATATAATTAAATATTTATTTATAATTAATAATATTTCAGAGTGTTACAATATATACCTCATTTGAATCAAAATGTTTTGAGCATCAAAATGACATATATTAGAAAACATACATAAGAAGGTTTTCATAACAAACATAATTGTTTTGTTAAATGACATATTTGAACTAAATCATGTTTGTGATAACAAGATCTACTTTAAAATCAGTTCAATTATATGTCTCAAAGTATGAAAGCTTTCATAAAACATGAAATTAGTTTTGTGCATGAAAAGATGGAAACAACATTCTGAACAATTGCTTTTTGAATACAAAATTTTGAACTACAACATTCCGAGTATTGTATCTGCATAACATAAACTGAGTTTTTCATAATAATATTATTTTGAGAAATGCTTTTATTTAAGTAATGAATCTCTAAACATTAGCAAATGTTCATTGCAATCAGGTTCACATAATCATATCAAACATTTAATGAGTGTTGTGATTAACCACTTAGAGAGCTTAGCTATCTAAGTGCTTGAGCTATGTTAAGACTTTCTGAACACCAATGTAATCTTGAGCAAAAGTTCAAAAAGGTTAAAGTTTTAAGAAAAGTTAGCAAAGTCACAATTTAATCCCCTTCTTGTGACATTTTGATCACTTCAAGGTCTCTACCCTGCCCCCACATGAGCCATAATCCAATGTAATCTTGTTGTGATTAACCACTTAGAGAGCTTAGCTATCTAAGTGCTTGAGCTATGTTAAGACTTTCTGAACACCAATGTAATCTTGAGTAAAAGTTCAAAAAGGTTAAAGTTTTAAGAAAACTTAGCAAAGTCACAATTTAATCCCCTTCTTGTGACATTTTGATCACTTCAAGGTCTCTACCATGCCCCCACATGAGCCATAATCCAACTCATCATTACTCAGCACACCTCTCACCATCAAATTTTGTTTAGAGGGGATCTTATCTTGAAAAGCTTTCCAAAGAAACAAACCAACATTTAATGGAATGCATTCATTCTATACCTTCAAGAATGAATATGTCGATGAAATTGAATAAACACTAGCACCATCTCGTTTTATACCCAACAATCAACAGAATCTGGTAGTAACCATTTGTCTTCTAATAAAACCTACAAAGATTTGAGCATTTCCTCCTCCCACACAAAAAAGCTCTGTCTCCACTACCACTTCCATAGCTATCCTTCTTCCACTCACTCCCCACACTCACCAATCTTAGCACCCTTTATTCAACGCTAAACTAAACAACCTAGGAAACCTTTCCTTTAATGAGCCACCCTCCACCCAAAAATCTTTCCAAAACAAAGTATCCATCCCATTGCCCACATTTCTTATCACAGATTGTGAAAAGAAATCCCCTTTAATACCTTTCTCACCTTCCTACAGCTTACCTATCATCTTCCACCATATAGACCCTTTTCCTTTCCTGACCTCACCACGCCTACCAACCCCATACACACCTTATACCAAAGGTTGTTTTTTTTTCTAACAACATTCTCTATCTCCACTTTCCCAATAACACTAAATTAAAACCTCTTAGATCTCTCACACCTAAACCATCCTCTTATGTTGATGAACAAACCTTTTCCCACCCCACCCAATGAATCTTCCAAAAATCCTCACTCCCTCCCCGCAAAGAAGATTTATTATAAAGAGCCTCAGTTTTAGAGATAATACCTATAGGAACCTTGAAGAAAGAGAAATAATAGATGCGAATTGCAAACAAGACATATTTTAGCAGTACTAATCTCCCTCCCATGGATAAAAACCTTGACGACCACCTGGATAATCTTTTCTTTATAATGTCAACTACAAGCTCCCAAGTCTTCAACTTTCTTGGATTTTCCCCAATAAGCAACCCCAAATACTTCAAAGGAAAATTACCCACCCTACAATTCAATCCATATGTTGCCTCTATCAACTAATCATCCCCTACATTAACTCCTACCAATAAGCTCTTGTGAAAACTCACCTTGAGACCAAAAATACTTCAAACAATTGAAATGCAACCTTAATGGCCCAAATATTAGACCAATTATTCTCACCTATAATCAAAGTATCATCAACAAATTGTAAATCAGAAATATGCTGACACATATCTTTTTACCACATCCCAATAAATTTCCTCTCCAACATCATTGATTTAAACATACTTCTCAATCCATCAACAACAATAAAAAAAGGAAATGAGAACAAAGGATCCCTTTACCTAAGACCCCTGCCACAACCAAATTCGCATGTTGGCTTCCATTTATAAGAACTGATATAGATGTAGTAGATATACATTCATACATCTAGTCCCACAATTGCTTTGGAAAACCCATTCTTTCCATCACCAACAATAAGAACTCCCAATCCACTGAGTCATAAGTCTTCTCAAAATCAACTTTGAACAAGACTAAAGCCCTCCCACTCCTTCTTGTTTCCTCCACCAACTCATTTGTAATCAGTACACCATCTAGAATTTGGATTTTATGAATAAAAGCTACTTGAGTATCTTTAATTACCTTATGCATAACTTTCCTCAACATGTTTGCCAATATTTTTGCCAACACATTATACATACACCCAATCAAAGAAATAGGCCTATACTCTGTGATTTTCTAAGGACCGTCTTTCTTCGGAATCAGTACAATAAACAAGTAATTGTTCCCCTTATGCAACTTACCATTCCAATGAAATTTCATCAGAAAGTCACAGAAATCCATCTTCATGTCCTTCAAGAACTCCTTTAAAAAGCCGAAGTTAAAACCATTTGGCCCAAACTCTTTGAGCTATCACAATTCCAAACAACCTTTTTAATCTCCTCCTTAGAAAAAGTTTCGATCAACATTGTTGCATATCCATCCTCTAATTGCTTAAACTTCAATTGTATAGAATTTGCTTTAATCATTAGCCTCTTCTCAAAATGCTTCTTAAAAAACTCCTTCACAACTTGCCTCATAGTTGATGGCTCTTGAAAACAAATATAATTTATCTCAACACTCAACATTTCATTCCTCATCCTCGTCTATTTCAAGCAACTATGAAAAATACTTTGTTTAGCATCCTCTTTCTTCAACCATTTACACATGGATTTTTGATACAACATTCTGAAAGCACTTCCCCCTAGCTCTTAATTGCTCATCATTTAAACCCTATAATTCCCCTTTCACATCCCATCTAGATAATTCTTCTTATTCCTTTTTCAATTTTTCTTCCAAGTTGCTTGCATGTAACTTCCTCCACTCCTTCACATTAGATTTTATTACCTTTAGTTTCTCGTTCAAAACAAATGTGCTCCACCCTTCAAATTTCAGAAACTTCCATTGTGCTATAACATACTCTCTATATCCCTCCATTTGACTCCATGAATTTATAACTTTGAAAGGTTTTGGTCCACAATTGGTCTCCTTATTTTTCAAGATAATTGGACGATGATCTGAAAGCCCCCTCATACAACCCCATTGAGTTACATTCAAAAACATGTTCATCCATGCGTCAGTCACCAAGAAATGATCCAACCTGCTCAAAGCTGATCCATCCTCCCTGTACTAGGTAATTTTTTCCCCTACCAGAGTAAGTCTATCAAATATGCCTCCTGTAAAATATCTCTAAACAACATTGTTTTCTCCCTCAGTGAATGTATCTCTACACCTTTTCTTTCCTCCTCACAACATGTAGCATTAAAATCTCCCACAATGCACCATCTATCACCCTTTTCATACTTTTAATATTTTTAATTTTGTCTCATCCATCTTTTTTCCTACTTAACTCACATGAACTATAACCCCCACAACCCCCACCCGAACTCTTTCCTTTCCCTCAAAACCCACAAACCTAATACTAGACAACCCTTAAAAAACTTCACTAACTTGAAACATATCCTTTCTCCAAATCAATAGCAATCCTCCTAACCTCCCTTCCAAATTTTTTTAAGTGAATGACTACTCCTCAATGCCCCATAACATTACTCACAACTTTTTATTAATCGTCTTAAGCTCCATTTCCTGTAAGCATAACACATATGGTTTCTAATCTACCACTAACCTTTGCACCCATCTTTTTTTTAGCCTTCCACCAAGGCCCCTGCAAGTACAGGACATAATCTTCATAAAACAACCAATGCAAACATCTCCTTCTCGTCCCTCACTCTACCACAAGCCTTACGATCTCTACTCTCCATACTTTGTAACATCTACTTCACCTCAGCATCTTCCCCCAACACCCTAATGTTTCTTCCAAACTCCTTTATTTGTTGTGCCGACTTAAGTAATAGTCCCTCTATATAATAAAAGTCTATTTTTCCTATCATGTGCTTGACATTTTGAACCCACCCCTGACTACTTCTAACCCTTATAACCAATAACTTTTCCCCTTTCTCGATCCAAACCACAACCATAGCCCATTTTACAAACCTTAACACCTCCAAGCCCCTTGCATACAAATACAAGTTCTTTGCCAATCTCTTTATAAGATTGCTTCATGCACCCCTCAAAAAAAAAATTACCCTCTTCATTCCCACCCAACCTCACCAAATTCTCCTTCAAACCCTCTATATCCCTGCTAATCCCTTCCAGCCCAATCATGACAACATCTTTAGGAATCTAACCTGGTACTATATTCATCAATACCGGGCCTTCTCCATGTGATTCCTCCTCAAATTGTTCTTGGTGACCATTTTGTAACTTTAAGTTGGCGTCATTCTTGTTCCCATACAAATCACATCTCACTATATCAAAACCCATAACTATGTAACCTTCACCCTCACAAATATTTATACCTCTAGACTCGCTAGTACGGTAAGCTCTACACCACCTCCTCTATCGTTCCGTTAAACTCAAAACTCGATTGTACCTCGTGATACTAACTACCCTTCACGAAAGCTCCAACATCCCTCCCCCACATCAACAAAAGTTCCATTATTCTCATCCTCTACGTGCCCCAATCCAACTCCCTTTGTCTAGCGCGTTTCGTCTAAGTCACCCTTATGTAGATTGCAATTTAGCCCATCCTCTTTAATGGGCTTCATCCCCACTTCAGATTGCAGTCTTGTAATGTTTGTGTCAATTTTTCTCACCACACCTTCTAGGCCCATAACAACCCCCTACCAAGCCCATTATCTATAGAAACACCTTCCACCAAAGTCTATATAATATTTTCACCTTTTTCCACATGTAGAATAGCAATACTCTCCTCTAAATCCTTAAACTAGTATACATTTCCTTCCTTCCCATGCTCCTCATTCCTTACACTCATAATAGATACCTAAAAAAACTCCTTCTACCTTAGAACCCGAATCAAATCAATATCTGACTCACTTTTAACGTCCTGATTTTCCTCTCTTTGGCAGTTATGATTTTGAAATTCAAATGCCAAATCTTCTTTGTTAATGAACTCCTCTTACTCCGACCATGTGTATTCTAGCCACCCTTATTCCTCCAATGAAGATTCAAATAATTATGCCAGTGTTTTCTTTCATAACCATCTTAAACTGGCGTAAAAGTCTCCTCTTGAACAAAATCCCATTAATCTTAACTCTTTTAAACATATTACTCTCACCACAAAATTTGTCCAACCATAACATATCCTCCTTACCTAGATCATATATTGACCCCTTCCACCCCTCTGCATTTTGATCATCTGATACTATTTTTCGTCTTTTGCCTCTATATCAATCTTTTCATATCACTCCTTACAACATCTGCATATATTCTCCCATTCCTTTTTACATGCCTCTTCACTCCTCTTTCTCCCTTATGATTCCCTGATGTGATCTTAAGTACCATTCCCTTCACAAACCTATCAACTTGTCATGCATTGACCCTCAATTTAAACGTACCTATCCATATAGTGTTCAAAAGTTTCTCCATTGCACCAACGTCAATAATACCATCCATTGTCACAAAGCCAAATCCCCCCCCCCCCATTTGTCTCTCTTTGCCGCAATAAACACATCACCCACCTCCCCCCATCGCTTGAATATTTTCCGCATAGCTTTCGTATCAAAATTCTCAGGGAAATTGGTGAAGAAAAAAGATTGAAACTTGTTGTTCATTGTCTTGTCTTTTGAAATATCCAATTCGTTATACCTATTTCTCCTTCGATATACTATAGTCCAGCCCTCACCATCACTCATGGTGTTCCCTTCCCACCATTATCTCTCTCTCATCTCTCTCCTCTGTATAAAAAAAATGTTTTATCCAATTTGAATAAAATTACTTTCAATGAAATGCAATTGTAATTTGAAACATATTGTGAACACACTTTTTAAATTTAATTGTCAATAGATGCATGAAACCATGAAGTTTAAATAACTCAAACCAAAACACGATAAAGCAAGAAAATAAAGAAGAAAAAATAAAAATAGCAAATAGAAGAGATACTAAATATTGGAAATAGTTTTCTTGCATCCGATAATAGGTGCATGAACTAGAATTGAGGAGATTTGCTATCTCATCTAGAATATTTTTACTCGAGAAGATTATTTTTATTTTTTAAAATATTTTATAGGTCGAATAGATATTATTAGAACACGGGAATTACTTTGCGCACCCAATATTTTTCTGGTGCACCCAACAATTTTTTGTTTTTCCAAAATTATGCCTTTTTAAAAACATACAAATTCGCATATGGATTGCGAATCCGTAATGGTGAGTCCTTCATATGGATTCACAATCTGTAACAATGAATCCATAAGGCCATTACCTTTCCCACCTCCGCCATGCCGTAACACCGCCACCTCCTCGCCACCACCATCGCCCTTCGCTCCAACCTCTGACACACTGCAGCACCGCCACCTCATTCATGGCCATCGCCCTCCCTCGGGTCTCGTCCAACCTCCGTCGCAAGGTCCCTCCCGTCATGCCGCGCGCGTCCTTTGTCGCCGCCAACCTTGCCGTGGAGGTCCATGGCCGAACGTATTATGAATTCGTAAAGGCCTTATGGATTGACAATCCGTATAGGTTATATGTAAGGGTGTTTTCGATTTTTCACCATAAATGTTGGGTGTACAAGAACAAATGTTGGATGTATGAAGAAAAAGCCTTAGGGAATATGTCCTTGCGAGTAAGGGAACATAGTCACTGGTGGGTTCATAAGAAATAGCCTAACCAGGATCATGTTAGGGAATTACTTTCTGCATTCCCCTTTTCGCTTCATGCACTCCCAGAAAGTCTCACATGGACAAAAATATTCCTCACCCTCTTAAAGACTAAAACGCACCAGGCAGCCCCCTCATCTTCCTTTTCTAATTGTGTTGCTACTGAATCGTCACAAAGAGAGAAGCAATTATGGAAGCTCCATTCCACAACGTGGCATTCTTCATCATCTTATAAGATTGATTATTTTTTTCCACTTATATCTCTTATATATTAATGATAAACTACAAAATTTAAAAAATAGTTGATGATGATAAAGGTTAATTTTGTAAATTTATTGTTCTCTTTCATCTATTAATTATTTTTGCTTGATGTGTATAAAACAACCCAGGACAACTTTTATTTTGGGACAGGGGAAACATAATGAAGGTGCCAGGGAAGTTTTGGGTTCACAATATTGGACCATTGGGCTGCATTCCAAAAGTACTTGCACTGGCTCAGAAGAGGATCTAGATTCATTGGGATATTTTCTAGTTATAACTCAGCGGCAAGGTTGTTTAATGAAGCGCGCTGCTTCATTGGAGTCAGAAACTAAGAATTGAATTGAAGGATGCTCATGCTACTGTAGTCCATGTTGATATTTATGCAATTAAGTATGACCTCATCACAAATGAAGCAAGTATGGTAACCCAAGCAAGTGAAGCAACCACTTTCTTCTCATTTAAGTATCGATAATTATTTAACTCACTCTTATGTTGATATACTCAATAAAGTTTTCCTGCTTTCATTCCATATATTATGATGACATAATTGGCACATTATATGTACCAAGCTGATCAGTGCATAGCAATATCCTGCTACACACATACCCCTCCCTTACCAACAAAAGACGAGCACTATTATACCACTATTACAAAACCAACTCGCAAGGATATATTCTATATTTAATCATATACACAACCCAAAAAGACATATCCCAACAACAACCCATCTACTACTGCAACGTCCAACATTAGATAAAACTATTCACATACTCGAATCACCACAAAAAAGATACAGCCTTTTTGCCCTTTCCGGCGTCTGAGATCGACGGTGAAGCACCGCCCTAACCCCTGATTCAACTTCAAGTAAAATTAATTAAATACAAATAAGTATATTTCGGAAAACATCTTTTCCGGAAAACCCACTACGCAATATTAATAAATGTACTCCAGAAATATCATTCATGAAGATAATTACTTTAAAAACATATTTTTGAATAGTTGTTCCACAAGGTTACATACACTATTCCGGATAGTACTCCAAAATAGTATAAGCAACCTTCCAGCACAACTATTTCAGAAATAAGCAACCTATATTCTTAAATGAGTGATTCAGAAATCAATAACTTTTTTGGGTAACTCTATCGGCCATAACATTGCTAATACACTTCCAGAATTGTTATTCCAGATTATTTACATATAAACCTCTTACGGAACACACAAATCGGAAAAAAATGTAATAAGAATTTAGAGAAAAAAATGTGATGACGAGGGAACACAGTGAAGGAAGCCTCAAGGTAGGTACATATGGCGTGAAGAGATTTAGGAGAAAATAGGTTTGGGAGAAAGAAAGTTATAATAAGAGTTGCAGTGTGGAAATATTATAAAATTGGGAGTGCAGGAAGCAAAATAGGGTTGCAGGAAGTAAAGGAATAGGCTGTCAAAATGACCAAAATAGACATTCTATTTTGTTGGTGTGACTTGAGCAGGGGTAAAATTGGAATTTGGATAAAAATATTTTTCTGTCAGACCATGCATTGTGTACTAAAGCTTTCACTGCACGAACGCATGCGTGTCAATAGTATTTATATAATTACAACCAACATAATTCAAGGAACAATATAATTTTAAAAAATAACCGATCAGCTCCTTCGTATATTGTTTTTTTTTCATTAATCAATCGTAAATTTTGTTCAGTATAACTTATAAAATAATTATTATAAAATTAATAAATTTATCATATGATTATGATTTTTTCATAAAAAAACCGTGCAGCTACAATGTAATTATAAATGGATTACAATGTAATTATAAAACTAATTGCATGTAATTATAAAACTAATTCTTTTTTTGGATCTATAGCCTTGATAAATTATTTATTTGGAACAATTTTAAAAAATATAAAAATTTGTCATAATATAAAATTAAAAATTAGACATATAAATATATAAAGGAGTATAGTTTGCTGATACTTCTAATACTACGGGATGAAATTTTATATGAAAGTTAATTCAAAAGTTTGAAAAATTTTGTATTATTAATCAATTATAAATTTTTTTGGTATAACTTATAAAATAATTATTATAAAAATTAATAAATTTATCATATATGATAATTTTGTAATTATGATTTTTTTTCATAAAAAGCCCGTGCATAAGCACGGGCTGCAATGTAATTATAAACGGGCTGCAATGTAATTACAGAACTAATCTGCAATGTAATTATAAAACTAATTCTTTTTGATGGATCTATAGGCTTGATAAATTATTTATTTGGAATAATTTAAAAAAATTTGTCATAATATAAAATTAAAAATTAAACATATAAATATATAAAAGAGTATAGTTTGTTGATACTTCTAATACCACGAAACCTTTTAATAATATGAAAGTTAATTCAAAAGTTTGATTTCTGTAAAAGTTTTTGTATCATTAATCAATCATAAATTTTTTTCGGTATAACTTATAAAATAATAATTATAAAAATTAATAAATTTATCATATATGATAATTTTGTGATTAAATAACTATAATTTGTGTATTTAATATTCATTTATTAAATTATAGTTGAAGAGAGTAAAATTATCAAAGTTTATAAGTCATTCATTTTTTAAATAAATAAATTGTTGGTCCAATTATAGGGCTCCAATTATTTTATATCGTTGTCATATGGCTTAAATAAGAACAAAATGAGAATTTCTGAAGGAGAAAGAGAAAAACATGATAAATACACATGACATAATGAAGAAAATAAAAATGAAGATGTTCATTTTTTTTTAAAACAATAAAAATGATCCAACTCCTTTTATTTATAAAAAGTAGTTTGAAAAAAAATCAAATGATATTTTTATACTTTTTCTTACAATTTTTATACTTTTTAGCATATTTTACTTTTTAATCTAAATATAATTTCAGTACAAAAAAAACAGTGGAGCGCAACGACATGTGCTTATGCACACTGGTGATTTACTAGTAATTATATTAAAATTGTCCAACGCTAGCCATGTGAGTCGCCATGTGTCTGGACAGTTTTTCAATTTATTTTCTATTCATTTAATTATTATTTTTTTCTTCAAAAACCGTACATTACACGAAGGCCAATGTTAGTTTGATTTTATTTGATATGCAGATGTTCTTTGAAAGTATAGATAGCAACTATTGCAAATAAGCTAGTTTCTTTCTTTTTCTTTTTCAACATCCAGCTTAAAGTAATTATAATTAGATGAGGAGAGAAAAAAAAAAAAAAGGCCAGGCTAGGACGACACTTCACAACTTCTTGCATTAAGTTTCTTTCATTAACTAACCTTTTGACCGTGCCGATGTCCGAGTTCATACTCCTATTTGAATATTACCAACAGATGTGCTCATACTCAGAATTGAGGTTTCTTAAATGTCAAATATTACTAATCTTTAAAAAAATTTCTAAAAAATTAATTTGTATATTTAAGCAGATAATAAATAACCCAATATATAATAATATGATTCAGATTACAAAGATGGAACATTGTCTGAAAAGACTAGTAATGTAATTACAATTCAAAGTACTATGACAGACACAGATAACATATTTACGAACAAACAATTATATAAAAAACATATGAGGTTCCATCTTCAGTCGGAGTCTCTAATCCCAAACAATAAACCTCCACAACTTTAATTCGCAGAGAGGAAAGCACTACGAAGTGTTGGCGTTGGATCAATAGTCTGTAACAGTAAATGTATACACTAAGTACATAAAAATCAATCACAAAGTAGACAAAGAAAAATAACTTACATGTACTTCAAGCAAATGAAGCTCTACATTTCAATGTCTCTTGGTTCTGCAAAGGTGAACAACCACTTTCACTAAAGTGCAGACCTTTTTCAAAGGCCGAGCTCATATTATTTGGAAACAACAAACATTAAATATAACAAAATAATAACATTGAATCCACAAACATAGAATATAAGATAATAATATTTGTAGTTTTGTTAACAATGTTCAACAAAAAGTAAACACAAAAAAATTGTTCGTTACCCGAAGGTAATTAAGTTACAAACATAATATATAAAAATAAAACAAACATAAATAATTAAAGAGTTATTCAAGTGGAGTCAACTTTGTCCTCTTCCTGATTCCATTTAACTTGCTTCCTATAGAGGACCTCCCATAAATGTTGGTCAAAGTTGTAGAAGAAGGCAACCTCATCTCCAGGCTTCAAATGACTGTCAGCTAAATATTGGATCCAAGACTCAACAACACATGATATAGGCCATTATTTATGGTGATCATCCATTCGTAAAGTCTACCACGACCACGATCTACAATCATATATTTTTTTGATCCAGATAAATAATTTGAAGCCTCTGGTGGCAAAACCTAGGTTAGAATGAACACAGTGATTAAAGATAAAACGTCAACAATAAATAACATAAAGGATTATGATTATATTAAGAAATACCTACCAATTGATAATTGTTTTGTATCATATCTCCAGAGACATCAATGGTAAAAACATGGCGTTTGGTGGTTGTGGCTGACCTTTGGTGTGTTTGTCTATGTAGAGGTCCCACAACGTCCACATTGAAATTAGTATTTTTGTCCCATGCAACAAAACACATGATAACACTTTCGTAAATGCCATGGGACCATTTTCTATGATAAGATAAAGGAACCTCAATGACGTTCTGCACGTTAACATTTTAAACATATTATTTATTTGAGATTAACATAAATAGATAAATGTTAGGTGTGAAAATCGTGACCTTCTCAAGACGGAATGTCGCCTCAAATTAGTGCACAATTGTTGATACCTACAAATTTGACGGGCCCTAGATGACAATCATTTATGTAATGAGTAAGTGAACAAACTTGTACCCATTGAAAGGAAAAGATAAATATGCGCAATATCGAACATGTACTATGAACGAAAAGAGCAAGCATAGAAGGACATAAGTTATCGACAATGTATATCAAATATATACATGTATGAAGCAAAAAAGTTGGTCATGAAATTAGGATGAAGGATGTATGATGAAGGAAACTCGAACATATACTTATAAGAAGGTAAACATAAAGGACGGAAAAGTTAAACTTACAACATCAGACGCATTCGATAATGATGTATTCATGGTGTTTTGTGTTTGGAGATGTTCTTCAACAAATGAGTGAAAAGTTGGTGATACTGTGTGATTATGGATTGATATAATACTGCGTTTTAATTATGAGAGGAGGAGGGTGAACTCTTATAATGAATAGTTAACAATGTACATAGTAACCGATAGCCTTTTACACTTCCCGTGCTAGTTTATTATGAATATTGTTGTATATTTATAGCGAGGCTATTACACTTCCCGTGCTAGTTTATTATGACTACTGTTGTATAATTAAATAAAAATAAATAATTTAATCCAAAGCTTTAATTTTTAAAAATAGTAACAGTTATTGTTAATCAAAAAAATAATTATATGTATATGCAAAAGATGATCTTTTTCACTTCCCGATCTATGATTAGACAGGTAGTATTTTGGCATTGGGAAAATTGCACCTCATCAAACATCTAGTAGTGTATTAATTATATGGATTCTTATATGTACTCTAATAATTATTATGGATGTGACATGTCACTGTAAAAATTGAAATCAGAATATTGACAGTCACTACACACCACACAGACTATTAATTTGATACATGCTTATATCCATAGGCTAAAGTGTTAGGAGTCATTAGTACATGTATAAACACAAATTCCAAAAATTCTACTGATGGGGATTTTGTAGGCGTCTTTATGTTAAGTTGACAACGATGTCAAAATTTATTCAATTATTAATAATTAAATCTGATGAAAATATTACATAAAAAATAATACTTATTAGTTTAGGAAAACAAAACACATGTAAAATGAAAAAGAAAGAAATATGAAAGTTGAACATTATTTTGTACACCACACCAAATTTTTCGGTTAATTATCCATTACTTATTTAAACGAAGGTCTGGGTAAAATTCTCTGAAAGTCCAAATAAAAGGTCTTAAATATACAATTTAAGATGTAAATATTACTTATTTAAATGAAGGTCTGGGTAAAATTCTCTTAAAGTCCAAATAGAAGGTCTTAAACATACAATTTAATATGTAAATATTAATTTGGGTCAACCTAACCAATGATGAAAATTCAAATAATCACGCAATTGAAAAGCATACAAAAATCCAGTCAAAAGAACATCTCCATCATCAACTCAGATTTAAGAACCATCTCTTTCACCCACAAACTTGCACTTGCAACAAATTAAGTATAACTGACATCAGAAGAACATACCTATTAAAAAGGAAGGGCGAAAGGGGATACCTTGAATTTGGATTGCTTTAGAATAGAAGCATCATCAGTGACTCTGACATTAACAACCACTGCAACAAAGATCAAACCCAATTCAGAACAATAAAGGTTGCAAACAATATTAAAATTTCAACAAACACAAAACTAAAGGAGAAATAGAATAGATGACAAACCTGTACTCGAAATGTCGGACACTATTAGTCGTGTAGTTTGTTGGTCTCGGTCAAAATAAAAAACCAGTTAGGATATACCAAAATATAAACAACCTTAACTAAACAACATAATACACACACAAATAATAAGTAGGTGATACAAAATGCACCACTGCTACAAAAGCAAACAAAGTTGGCGTATCATTTATTAATGATCGACAAGCATGCGAATAAAAATAAAACTATTATATACAAATAACTCTTTAGAAACTATATCATTTAGATAAGCAAAAGTTATCATTGCACATGTAAAAGAATGAAAACCAATATGTTTTAGAGCAGACATAACATAACCTGAATGATATTGTCAAGGCTAAGTTAATATATACTTTAAATTGCGAAGGCCAATATGTTTCAGAGAATAACCCACCAATGAATTAATAATCTGAGACAAAATTGGCAAAAATATAGGAATTTGGGCAACATAACATAACCTGAATGATATTGTCAAGCCTAAGTTAATATATACTTTAAATTGCGAAGGCCAATATGTTTCAAAGCATAACCCACCAATGAATTAATAATGTGAGACAAAATTGACAAAAATATAGGAATTTGGGCAACATAATATAACCTGAATGATATTGTAAAGGCTAAGTTAACATATACTCTAAACTGTGAAGGAAGTAATCTTCAAACCAAATGAAAATAAAGTCACCACTACGGACCAATAAATATGAGGAACACCAAAAAATTGAAACCTGTATACATCAAATAAGGGGATAAAGGGACATAACAATCAACATGCAAAGGAGAAATGGAAGAAAACGCAGAACAAAGAACACGGAATAAAAGATTAAGCAATAATTTAAAAAAGCCCCAACAAATCAAAATGGAAGAAAACGCAGAACACGGGGAGGGAAAACAAAGAAAGCACCATCAAGGTAGAAGAAAGATCAGGAACACCCAAACAATTAACCAAAAAAATTGCACCTATTGTGATAAAAATCTCTGCTTTTTTTGAGATAAAAATCAAAGCTTTAGTGTGAGGAACACCAAAAAATTGAAACCTGTATACATCAAATAAGGGGATAAGGGGACATAACAATCAACATGCAAAGGAGAAATGGAAGAAAACGCATAACAAAGAACACAAAATAAAAGATTAAGAAATAATTTAGAAAATCCCCAACAAATCGAAATGGAAGAAAACGCAGAACACAGGGAGGGAAAACAAAGAAAGCGCCATCAAGGTAGAAGAAGGATTAGGAACACCCAAACAATTAACCAAAAAAAATCGCACCTGTTGTGATAAAAATCTCTGCTTTTTTTTAGATAAAAATCAAAGCTTTAGTGTGTTCTTCGGGCTTCTATGCGAAACAAAGTAGGAGAAGGATCAGGAACACCCAAACAATTAATAAAAAAAATTAAGCTTTGAAAGAACTACAAAGAAAACACACCTATTGTGATAAAAATCATTGTTTTTTTTTAAAGATAAAAATCAAAGTTTTAGTGTGTTGTTCGACCTTCACTGCGAAACAAAGAACATGCAAGATAAGTTTAAGCAAAGCAACATCATAAAGCTTTGAAGGAGCATCAATATAAACGCACCCATACTTATAAAAATAAAAAAATTGAAGCTTTAGTGTGTTCTTCGAGCTTCTCTGCGAAACCAAAAGCATGCAAGAAAACTTTAAGCATCAAAAACCGCAACAGATCGGAATAATAAAAAACGCAGGAGATGGGGAGGGTAAACGAAGCGCATCAACGTCAGAGCAACAAAGAAAACGCCCCCATACTCATCAAAATCACAGCTTTAGTGTGTTTGTCCACCTTCTCTGCCAAACAAAGAACACAGGAAGCGAAATGGAAAAAAAACAAAAAGAAAAAACATAGAAGACGGGTGGGCAAATGAAGAAATGTGGTGTTAAAAATCGCATCTTTAGATGTAACAAAAATGCAAAAGACGAGGAGGGAAATGAAAACTTACGAAGGTTCCGTTTATGCGTGTATGCAACTACAGTGGAAGGAAGCCAGTGGTGAGATAAGCAAGAGCATGAGCAACAAAGGAGACATCAGAAGCTTCCACTTGTCTTCCATAGCATAGAACAACAACACCAACACATTGTCTTCCATGTTTTTTTCTCACGGGAGAGAAAAGAAACACGAAACCAAGCAACAGGGATGCAACAGGAATGCGAAATGGCAGTGTAACTCGAAAATGCGAAACGACAATGTAGAGTCAACATTGGATAATGTCTGAAATAAACACAAAAAGACAAAAACAATAAATGTGGAGATTGTGACATTTTTAGGTAGGAACGGGAAAAGGATGATAGATGAAAACACAACATTAAAAATAAAAAACGTAAAAAAAGATGATAGATGAAAACGCTTTGGAAACGAAACGCATCATTTTTGTTGGCACTGTAGCATGAGGTGACATTTTTAAGCGGGAATTGGAGCAACGACAACTTGACACGTGATCACTCTGGGCCTTGTTTGTATAGTGATAGATGATATCAACTATTACATATTCAATTGTTGTGCTGTTTAAATCAAATATTTATTCTTTACTTATTGAGTTTAATGATTATGAATTGAATAAAATAATTTTATATTATCATTAATAATAAATTATCATTAATATAAGTTTTAAAATAATTATTATAAAAATTAAAAAAGTAATTATAGATGATAAATTATGATAAGATAAGATATACAAATATTTTATATTATCAGTTCATAATCTATTTTCTCTTAGATAATAAAATTTAAGTAGATATTAGATTTTTTTTTAAAAAAAAATTATAACAAAATTACTTTGAAATAATTTTAATTTAAATATTAAACACATAACTTCATAATAATTATAATAAAAAAGTCATTATCTCTTAACTTTCACTATTCAAATATAATCCAAAGATTTGTATTTTACTTTTATTTCTCATTAATCAAGAGTTGTCACTTGATACCCTTTCTATAATTATAATATAAAAAGTTTTATCCTATCATAAATAGTGTAAACATAAACTTGTAGTTTGCAGTAAAAACAAAAACAAAAACTTGTAGTTGTATAGGTTGTTCTACTTTCTTTTCTAGCCGTTAAACCATGATCAATCAACTACCATAATCAAAGAATGACACGTTAGCTCAACCTTCAAGCCGTGAATGAGTGAGTAAAAACGATTAACTGTAAATCAAAGTGTCATATAATTCAACCATAATTCAATAAATAAACTACGTATCACATTTTCAAGTGGGTTAATGACTTAACGTTAAGCATCAATCTACATTCTACAAGATAAAATCATTTCCTGGCCTCCACACTCGAACAAGTTTGTCGTAGAATGAGCAAGTAGCCACCAGTGGTTTGGTATTCTCACCTATGTGATTTGCTTCTCCTTTCTGCCAATCTGCTCCATAGGCAAGAGAATCATGCTTCTTGTAAGTTTCCGACACTTCGGCATTGTCGCCTTTAATGGCGACAATAGCAAAACCATTGTGCATACAAGCAGCCAAAACCAAGCCTGGAATGAAGGGGTGGTGCTTAACCCTCCAAACTCCTCCCCCCAAGTTAATTGAATTAAGGGGTTTTGAGATTGATCTTAAATCCCATACCCTTAGGAATTCATCATAGCTGCCAGTTAACAAGGTATTTGGGTCATGTGGACTCTTCTCAATGCAACAAACACCCATTTTGTGGACTTTAGAGATCTGAAATACCACATTGGGAGGTTTATCTCGCAAATCCCAACAACTGAATTTACAATCATCAGAGCCAGTGTATACCAAATTTGGTTGGTGGATATCAAAGGAGGTTGTCCAAAGTTCATAATCATGAGCTTTCCACTCTTCTTGAATTTCCAGTTTGGATTCAAGAAAAGAAACAATAGACACAGAGCCATCAGAAAGCCCCACTGTGATGGATGTGGCTGAAGGGTTCCAATCCAGGTACAGGCACATAGAGTTACTGATTTTTTCATTTGTGATCTCCTTTAGATTAACCCCTGAAATAGAACCGATAAAAAATATTAATACAAGGTAAGTGAGCAAAAGAATGAGAACACGTCTCTTTAGCAAAATACTAATTTAGAGATATGATAATTTAGATCTCGTGGATGAGTACATCAACAAATGAACAGCATATCCAGCAGGCTGTCGGCCTTTGGCACTTCCTTTGCAATTTACATGTAGAGAAACCATATTTTAGTGCTATAATAATAAACAATAGCCACTAACAAAAAAAATATACAAGGTAACAAATTGTTATGAGGTCAAATAATAGGCATAAGTAGTATGGCAGTATTCATACTAGTGCACAAGGAATTGACCTTCCATTTAAAAAGAGGCAATAATAAAATAGAAACAGATTATAATCCCAACAATAGCCATAAATGGGAACCAAACCTGATAGAAGAATGTCAAATAAATATCAGTCTTGTGGTGGGTATTTTAAGACTACATGTTAAGTTGTTATCAAACTCTTAAGTCAACTTTTAAATTCCAACAGTTTACAAGTCCAAGTACAGACAGCCAACTAACTCTTTTCTAGATAAGACTTGGGTAGACTTGGTAAACTTGTGCAATTTTGCATAAGCTTGAGTCAGGAAGAGAATCAGCAAGTCTGAAATCCAATGTGATTTTTGACCCAATTGACCCACAGTGAGAATGTTTATGCTTTTGCCCATAGGCTGCTTATGAAGTCAAGGTAAATGCAACATTTTACTAGGGCTCAAATCAATCAAACCCTCACCATAGTCTGTTTTGTGCAAACCAATTGAAGCTTAGTTGTAGCATGAAGTTTTGTTGCTATCAAGTTTAGTGTTGTCAACTTGTCATTCTTTTATAGTGATGATGCCTATGAACTCAGCATCCATTGTGAAACCAAAATCATGAGAATCCAGTGTGGTCAATCCATTGTGAAGAAGAAAGGATGCATGTGAAATACAGAGCTTTGCACAAACAATAAGGACTAAAACTAACATAACCATACTTTCAGAAATTTTAATAATCAGTAATACCATGGACGAACCTTCAGTTTTGGAGCCAAATCAAACAATTCTCATCTCGAGTACATGCATGCAAGTCCATGTCTGTGTCTCCATTGTAAATAGTGATGGATATTTACCTTGTGTTTGAATATTATTTTCTAAATATTTTTATATTAGGTAAATCTGATCCTATATATATGAGTCGGAAAGGATTTCACAAGTTCCCTTGAGACTCCGAGTCTGACAACCTTTTATTTTGATACAGTTTTAAATGCTATTAAGTTTGAATTTGATATTTTCATACTGAAAATAGTGCTTTATAGAAATGAATCAAGGACTAAATCCATACCTTCCACTCCATTACAGCAACCCTCCAGCATTTTAATTCTCAAGTATCCATCAGCATCTGCTTGAGCTAGAAAAGGACTTGCATGCCCTCCAGGTGGATTCCACTTTATGTCAAAAATCCCAGCAGTTTCCTCACTAAAAACCATGTCAAGGTGACCTGGTTCCACATCAACATTGAAGAGTGAAATGCTTCCATGTCGACAGGGCTGAGAACCTTCTTGTAATGTGTAAGTGGATACCGCTAAAACATTATGGTAGGGATCATGTGGACAAAACTCCACAGCATCAGCATTACCCTTTAAATAGCAATGTGCTATGTCCATGCCAGCCAAATGATTGCCAAGCTAGCTTAACAGCAACTTTGCATCACATGTAAACCATGCACACCCACAGGAAAAACAAAAAAATAATCTGGAATAAAAAATTTTAGTGAGAAAATGACACAACTTTTGGCATAAATAATTTATTGAATTACTGATTGGGAGTTCAATCTTATTTAATAATTTCTCACTCATGTTTTACATAATTACCTTTCACATGTCCCAGATCATCACTCTTTTACTGAATGAAACCCAAAATAATTTATGCAGAAACAGAACATATGACATAAGAAATAATCAATTCGTAATAAAGCTTCCAACCAAATTAAACGGGACGGAAGTTGCTGGATATTCTAAATGCACAACAGCAAGAGAAGCCTAGATTTTCACAATAAAATTTGGAGTTGATCATAGATACCTTTTAGGGAAAATCAAAGGAAGGGCCCATGAAAAATAAAACCCCATCGAAAAACTATACCCTAGCCCAAAAGGGTCTCTTTCCCTCTTCTATTTTGAAACGTGTGAACCACTTCTACTGGTCTTGTCTATATTGTGTTACTGTGGTGTGTCATGTGTGAACTTTAGTATTCGATTTAGTGTTTTGAGTCAAGCATAATATGTTTTGACTCTTCCAGAAAGGGAAAAGGAAAAAGAAAAACTAAAATGATTTTGAGTCAAGCATAATATGATTTAAGTTCTTCTTGAGCAGTTAAAAAAATAAACATTTATTTAAACATGGATGAAATTCAATGCTTCGTGTAATAACAAATATAATCTAAATATTACAGAAGGAGAAATGATAACAACACACTCCTATAACACATTCTCTACTGTTGTTAGGTAAAATTAATTGGGAACTATAAAATGAGTGGTAGCTCACTAAATAATGAGTGGACCATACACAAATTTGTATTGTAGTTGTATTGTAACTTGTTTTAAGCATTCAATATTGTTTTGTCAACTAAATTTAACATTTGCAGTTTGCACCCTACTGGATGTTTGCCTCTCTAAGCATCCCAACTTAAAACAAAACATTATTTTTCATTTTCCTTGATTGTTTTAGTTTGCAATTTGATTGCTTCAAGTAGAGGTCTTTTATTTGAAGTTAAGCAGAAGGATAAGGATGGACTTCCTTACAAATTTGTTTCAGCAGAAAAAACAAGACCCTTGGTTCAACTTATAGGTAAAAAAAAATGTCCTATATTTGCTTTGAAAAAAAAAAACTACAAGACTGAGCGGGCACTAAAACTTTCATAAGAAGGTCCACTGAAGGAAACAGACACAAATGCATTTCTCTGATCTGTGATTTTGTTGAAGATCTAGGCATGGAAGCTGATGGTGGAACAGATGATGAGAAAAATGGACAGAGTGACCAAGCTTATAACTGCTTTCTTTATTTAGAGAAATGCATTTGTGTCTGTTTCCTTCAGTGGACTGATGGAGGTTTTGAACAGAGTGACCAAGCTTATAACTGCTTTCTTTATTTAACAGAGTTGGTTTACACTTTTCCTGAAGCTATATTCATCGTTTTCTTATTACCACTTCTTTTCTTTGTTTAAAATATAGTATTCTTTCCATACGAATCATACTAAAAATAGTAAACTACATTGATACCACCAGAGGTTTTTTCATACTGCACATGATACCCTTCCTTTTTCTATCCCTACACTAACCACTATAATTGTTTGAAAAACATTACACTGACACCCTTTATATATTACACTAACCCCTTTAACTGTTTGAAAAAGAAGGAAGGCTGTTGTAAAAATTAAAAAAGCAGGGAGATTATGTGCAATTTAAAAAAATCTCAGGAAGTGTCAGCGTAATTTATCCTAAGAAAAAATTAAACATTTATGTATTTTGTTTTGCTAAGTTCCTTCTTAGAGATATATCAGTCTGTTGTTGCGTGAAATGATTTTAGCCAAAACATGCTCCAACATGATCCCAAAATAACTTAAGTGATTGATACCAAGAACGAGAATCGGCTTCTCAGTAGTGGGCTCCGAAGCTACTTCAACAAGTGCTTGGTTTAGGTGAAAGTAGAAGAAGAATTTGGATTCTGAAAAATTAAAGTATAAAAGCTGTAAATAAAATGTGATAAAATCTGTAAAGATAAACATGCAATATAAACTGGGTTTGTTTTTTTGATTGACTGTGTGCTTAAATTTGAAATAGAAATCACATTTATACTTGCAAAATGCAAATAAGCCACGTTTTCCTACTCACTAGCTGCCTGAATGTTAGCTGGAGACCTATTTGGTAGCTTCTATTCTGATTCAGAAAACAAAATGCAGAATTTGGCAGACTTCACTTGACTCAGTAAGTCATGGTGGGCTCTTCTATCTGATAGTGGTTGACAAATTCCCCTAGATTTTAGGCCTTATCTCTAACTCTTCAGCAGTCCTTCCTTGTGCATTTTTGAACGTTAAACTGACAAAGGAACCCCCTTCTATCTTCTAGGGAACATGATATTGGTGCCTTCCAACTGATGCCTGTGATCTAAAGTCCGAAAATAATGGGATATCTTAAACTAAATTAATTTAAATGGAACTCAGCTAATTCCCACGTGCTAAGCATCAACCGAACTTGACTTCTACTAACAAGTACCCAAACGCTCCTAAGCCCAAACTCAGCTAGCTGCATCGGCCCATAACTCTTAATCACTGACTCTTTCCCTGAACTGAGCCTCGAGCCCATTACATTCAAAATTTTGAATTTCAGTTGTCAACACAGTAAATTTTAAGTTAGTTTATAACTGGATAGTAGCCAACCTTAAAACTGATATAACTGCATAATTTGATGACCATTATACTGATGATTATGTACACAAGAAAAGTAATATGCTTAAAGATAAAATTAAAAATTACCAAAAATTAAAAAATATTTCTCATTTACAATCATTCATCATATTGACATAGCTTAGACACACAATCACCATAAACCTAGGGGTTAAGTAACAAGTATATAACAGGGGACTGTGTGAAGTGCAAATTACACAACACCAAATAAAAGGAGGGGAACAGAATTGAGGAGGTTTTAAAAGGTCATGGACCTGCAAAAATAGAACAAAGGTGAACACCTGAGAACAGGGGAGGTCACAGACCAGTGAAAACATATGCTTAACTAATAGACTATTGTAACTATATGGTAAATTCTATCAATATACTACTTGGTTTGCAAGGGGTGTTCTTGCTCTTTTCAATGTATATTAAGAATGTTTCATTAGCCTGCTGAAGTGGTTAACGGAACAAAAAACCTTTTGCATAAAAATTAAGGATGGGTAAGAAAGAAATAAAACAGAATCGGACTTGGAGTACATGTCACAAAGAATTAGCAATGTAAGGAAACTGATAAATTTAAGTATAGGCTCGTGTACCTGTGGGCTTGCTCATATCTCCAGAACAGATTCTACAAACTGCAAATAAAGTTAAGATAAAAAATAAATAACCATACACCTGTTCCAGGGGCAGAATCACACATCTAAAATCAACACAAACAAATTCAGGGGAAATAAAAAATAAAAAAAATCATAAATCATTAGGTGTCATAAAAAAAAAACCCAGCTCCTTTAACTCCATCACCTTCAATATCCTTGAATGGTTCCACTAAAAGTTGTCTTTATTTCTAAATGTGCACAAGAATCTGGAAAAGACAGTGAAGAGAAGAAAAAGAATCTTATCAAGGCACTACTGGTTGTTGCAACAGACAGTGAACATCAATATCTACTCCATTGGCTATAGGTTGAAATTGTATACCAATGCAGCTCAAACAGACACAGCCCAAAGCCTAAAAGCTGAAACTTTCAGCAACTTATGAATGATGAAACCCCAAGGCCAGAATTTCAGTGACTTTCCAGTGACGAGACTGATCCAACGCTAAACCTCCTTCCAAATTTTGGAATAACAGAGAACACAACTGAAGTGGTAGAATTACTTTCAACAGATGCAGCAAAAAGACTCGAAACTGAACAATTTGTGCTACTTTATAACTGTGAAACTCCACAGACACCAACACAACCCCATGTCTATTCTCTATACAATGCTCCTGCTGGTATTAGTGCACCACAGACACTCAATAAAAGACAACAGACTTACCCATTAAGGCATAGACCTTTAATAGTGCGAGGCAACTATGTGTGTTCTCATTGCAGAAACTGCTATTTATGTGTGAACAAATGTGGCCGCTAAAGTGTCAACCCTAAATCTGAAGAAAAACAAACAGGTGATTACTGATTCTGGTGTAGGGTGGCCCCAGTTCTGAATCTTGTTATGATGCTTTTAAATCCAAGTAAGGTTTTAAAAAATGGTCAAGGATGGTGATTTCGGAAACAACATCATGATTGTTAGAGTCTCCATGATTGCAATTGCAACTGCATTTGTCCACAGTTTCACGCAATGTCAAGGATTGTGACCAAATCACAACTGCGGCAACAGTTTAAAACCTTGATTCAGAGGCAGGAAGACCTATTAACACTTTTCATACATTCTAATCCGTGAGCTGTCAACAAAAGAGTATTTGTTTGGTACTTGGGTTGGGACTAGCCATTCCCAAATACACAAATTCCCTGACTCACGCGTGGCACAACCGCACAACAATAACATCATTTATTGGAATCCCTTAGTAAATTACAATTTATAGTGCAAGGCTTGAATTGCAAACCCATCAATTAGCAAAGATTTTCTGATATATTGGAACCAACGAATAACAAACCCATGCCAAATAATTGAAATAGCAATATATGGCGAATAGCAAACCCATTGAATACCACATGCTTCTTTTCTTTCAGTATATATTTTTTTGCCCTTTTCCTTCGCAATATATTGGGAAACTAGTCTCTATCTTTTTCCCGCAAGAAGCATAAATCTTCATAAGCACAAATTCCCCAACTTTGTTATAATATTTCGAGGAGAAATCAAAGAATGAAATGGAAAAAAAAATAGGGAAAAGGAGAATCGTACTGCGCGCTATTCATAGAGACTAGAGAGAAGCGTGGCTGAACAAAGAGGACGACCACTAACAGCAATTGGGGCCGAAGTGTTGAAGGAGTGAAATTGGAAGAACACTAGAAGCTTTGAAGGAGCACAACATTCGTTCGAACAGGTTTTCGTTCATGCCGAAGACCAGAGGTTTAACTAAGGTTTTTACTAATTAAATTTTAATCAAAACTATAATATTAAATTTTGTTTCTTAAAAAAAATAAACCTTACCTTAAAATATCTTTAAAAAAAATAAACCTTACCTTAAATTTTGAAGGATGTTGACAAATTGTCTTCCCAGGCTATGTAGACATTTTTAGATTTTCTATCATTCTTTCCTTTCTTTTCAGCAGGACACTCCAACTTGACGTGGCCTTGCTTTCCCGGTTTTTAGAGAATTTTTTGGCTTTGGACCTTTTGAGGAATTTGTCAAACTTCTTGACAATCAAATTCAAATTTTGTGCATCTTTCATCATCAATAGAGTCTTCTTTGTGGCCTTCCTTTGAGGAACTAGCTTTGAGTGCAACCCCTTTCTTTTTCTTTTCTGTAGCTTTGAGAGCTTCCATTGACATTGATGCCAAGTCCTTTGATTCCTTGATAGCTATGTTTTTTGGTTCCCAAGTTCTTGTAAGACAATTAAGGATCTTGATGTTTAGCTTATCATCTTAAAATGTCTTTTTGAGGCCAAGTAAGTGATTCACTATGTGGGTGAATCTTGTTTGGAGTTCAGAGATGGTTTCACCATTCTTCATTCGGAAAGCTTCACATTTGGATACAAGAGTGTTCTTTCTTGCTCTTCTTACATCCAGAGTGACTTCAAGCATTATCTCCTTTACACTTTTACTCCTTGCAGTGTGGAAAAATTCATAAGAACATAAACTAGAAGGTAGAATGATTTTAGCTTTTTGATCATCTTGCACTTTTCTTTTCTCATCATCTTTCATTTCATCCCATTCTTTAGGAACCAATTCAATATTAACTTCTTTAGTTGGTATGAAGGGTCCTTTAACAATAGCATTTCATGTACCGAGGTCAATTGATTAAATAAAGATTTCCATTCTCTTTTGCCAAAACGGAAAATGCTCTCCCTAAAAAAATGGTGGTCGATTGAGAGAGACACCCTCTTTGAAAGTGATTTGTTTAGAGCCCATATTTGAAGAAAACAGTGATCTTGAGTAACTTTCAAGACAAGGCTTTGATACCAATTGAAAAAGACAACGGGACTAACCAAACCAAAAGGGGGGGGGGGTGAATTGGTGTAAAATCAAATCATAAAAAAATAGAGTTTTAAAACTTTTGTTGCCAAAAAGATCGTATCATAACTTTCTTTTAAATCAATATTGAATCAATCACCCGAGCATAGTATCCTTTTGTTAAAGTGCATCAATTTGAAATATCTTTGTAACTTAGCAAATTGATAAAGAATGCAATAAAGAGAGATGAGAGTTAAGGAGAATATAGAGAACAAGATTTATACTGGTTCACTCTCTATTTCTAGAGAAGTTAATCCAGTTATCTAATTCAACCTGAATTAGATTTTCACTATGCAATGTGAGTTTTACAAGCAATCACAAGCAATTTCAAATTCTACCTAGAAAATGAAACTTAGGCACCCAACCCTAGGGTCCTTAGTGAATCTAAGCCTAAAAGATACCTACTCTTCTTAGCTTCAAACTAGAAACATCTATTCTAGCATGCAGTAAAACTCTTGCACATGCAGTAACAATATGAACAAAAAAAACATATGAAACAAAATCAAGGAGAGATACAACCTTTACATTCAAATGCAAGAACAAAAGACTTGATTGAATGGATCTCTCTTGATCTCAAGTGTGTTTACAACTCACTATCATACCCTAATTTCATCCGGGGACGATTGTTGACCAATATTTGGATTCTTGGCGGCCAAATTGAGCTGCTTAACTCTAAGTCCCGCGCAATCTGTAGGGTTTTGTGACGTTTCAGAAGGAAATGTGCAAAATGTTCAAAAGAGGGGCAAAATGGTCACTTTGGGGACATTTTCCAACCCTGGGCCCATTAGAAAGCTTAGGGATGAAGTAACTAGCTCGCCTGGGCGAGCTAGGTTGCTTCTGGAGGAAGCAAGCAGCTCACCTGGGCAAGTTGAGCTTGCCTGGGTGAGCTGCTGTGCAACCTCCACCCCTCATTTCCTATAAATAGGCGTGAGAGGGCTGAAGGAAGGGTCCAACACCTGAAATCAACAAAATTTGAGTGAAATTAGTGAGAAGAAGGAGAAAGAAGAAGAAAAATCAAGCACCTGAAATCTCAGACTGTGCCTTATTGAATTCTTTGACAAGGGAGAAGGGAGACACAAAAGAATTCAGGCGGTTAGTCCTTTGTTCTTTTGGAAAAGGGAGAAGAGAGACACAAAAAGAATTCAGGCGGTTAGTCCTTGGCGAATTCTTTTTGGCAAAGGGAGAAGGGAATGGAAAAGAAGAATAACACAAGTTTTTGAACAAAGAACTTTTCTTGGAAGAGAAAGTTTTGAACAAAAACTTTTTAGAAAGATGAAGAGAAGATGAAACCAGAAAGTTCTGAAAGAAATGAAAGAAGATGTTGAAAGATAGATTGAAAGATAGAATGATTGAAAGAGATGATGGATATGAATGAGATTGTTAAAATGTTTCATGCCAAGGTCACATATTTATAGTTTCTTGATGACTCAAGTCAAAACTTGTAAATCTTGGCAATTCCTTTAAAACTAATCACTTAAAAAGATATGACTTTTGAAAGAATCTTCAGAAACAAGTCTCTTGAAGAAATGTGGCTTTTGGAAATTAATTTTTCGAAAACAGTCACTGGTAATCGATTACCATAAAGGTGTAATCGATTACACATCAACAGATGTGACTCTTCATTTTGAATTTTGAAAATCTTAAAGTTTTAAAACCACTGGTAATTGATTACTATAATCTGGTAATCGATTACCAGAGAGTAAAACTCTTTGGTAATGATTTTGTGAAAATTTATTGTGCTACTCAATGTTTTGAAAAACTTTTTAATACTTATCTTGATTAAGTCTTCTCTTGATTCTTGAATCTTTGAGTCTTTAATCTTGATCTTGATTATTCTTGAATCTTGAATCTTGATTCTTGAAATCAAATTTCCTCTTGATCTTTGAAGTGTTCTTGACTCAATCTTGAACTCATTCTTGAATGTCATCATCTTTGTTATCATGAAGTGATCTTGACTTTTGAGCTTTTTGTCATCATCTTTGTTATCATCAAAACTCCTTGAATCAATCTTGATTCATCATGAAGCTTGGTTCTACATCAACCGGTCATTTACTTTGAAAGTTCTCTTTTAATGAGTTGGAAAATAACCAAGTGAAACCAAAACTAAAATCAACTCATAATCAAGCTTTTGTCCACAAGAAAATTGCTTGAATCCGTTCAAAGTTCCAACGCCTTAACGGTCCTTTTTTACTTTTATCGGTTAAAACGAACCGTTTAGAAGTTTAAAATCAACACTACGCATAACTTTCTTGCTTTTCAAAGAACTATGTAGGTATGAGTTCCTCATCGCAATTGAGGATATGTAGGAGCAAGAGCCTCACTCTTGCGACCCCAAAAAGATAAAAAACATAAAAAAAGGGAAAATAAAATAAATTTGAAGTCATGATTTTTGCACATTTGATTAAAGGTTGCCGTCCCTTGTGACAGACGTGTGGGGTGCTAATACCTTCCCTGTGCGTAAACAACTCCCGAACCTTTTATTCTCAAAATTCGTAGGCCTCTTTTGGTTTTTTCTAATGTTTTCCTCAAATAAACGTTGGTGGCGACTCTGCGCGTTTTCCTTCCTTGGAAGACGCACCCGTGAGTCTCGCGTCGCCCTTTCGCTGAAGGGTAGGTTGCGACAGTTGGTGACTCCACTGGGGACTGTTTTTAGAGAGTTAGGCCATTTTATCTGTGTGCACTCTTTATCACACTCACTCTTTTGTTTGTTTCCCTTTATTTATCTTATGTTCTTGTATGCATATAAACTCTTTTGATGCTTTTGTGTTTTGTGTAGTTGTTTATTTAATATATGCATTGATAAATATTTGTTCATTTAATGCATGCATGACACCTACACTTTTTGCATACACTGTGAGTTGTTAAGGGCCCTATACCCGGGTCCATGGGAACATAGGAAGTGGAGGTGAATCTGTGGTCATGCTAAGTCTCCGACTTGCTTGATGACAGTGAAACCTCATCTAGAGTTTTTCTCTTTGCTAAGTCCCTACCGCCACAATGTTTGATATCAAAGGGGATGATATCTCTGGAAACCTTTGAAAGCTAGATGAAACCACCTTGGGAATTATCACTAAATAGCGAGCTTTTAGTTCCCTCCATTAGGTTCCTGAAATAGGGGCACGGAGCAAACACGCTACGTGTTGTTTCCTTGATATTGCCATGCATGTCTTTGTACATTCATGTTTATGTGCATCTCTCTTGTGTTGTTATGTCATTTCGGCGTTACTTGATGTCGTTACTATGCTTATTCGTCTAATATGTTTCTTTTCATGCATGTCTGTCTAGTATGTTTCTATTTTGTGCTATCAACCACATGCTCTCACACATATATATCTGTATTGCATCGTCACTCATGTATTGCATTTGTCTAGTCATTTTGTCACGGGAAGTCGGAAGGTCCACATCACCTTTTTAAATGCATGCATGGGGCACCATGGTAATGACTGTAAATGAACCATGATGCTCAATGCCTTGTGGGTAAGAAGAGGTGATCTTCTAGGCTCTCATGTCTGTAAAATGCATCGTGTCATGCATAGCATAAGCATTCCTTTATGCCTTCATCATATTTCCTCCATGATAGGGTGTCGAAGTATTGATCAAACATAATTTTTTAGTCTAGCAAAACATGGATCGAATCAAGCACCCTTATTTAAGAAAAGGTTCTATCATGTCAAAATTAAAAGCCTAGAGGTTGCCAGTTTGCAAGAATTAGGGCAATTGATGGATCAACTCCAACGTCAAGCTTTCCGCAAGACCTATGAAAAGATCTGGGATCTAGCTATGATAGAAGTCTCCATTTAAGCCATTGCATCTCTCACTCAGTATTACGATCAGCCGCTAAGGTGCTTCACGTTTGGGGACTTTCTTCTAGTACCAACTGTGGAAGAGTTTGAAGAGATCTTGGGATGTCCGCTAGGAGGAAGAAAGCCATATCTTTTTTCTGGGTTCTATCCATCCATGGTGAGAATAGCCAAGGTAGTCAAAATCTCGGTGCAAGAATTGGACCGAGTAAAACAAAATAGAAATGGGGTGGTCGGAATACCGAGGAAGCACTTGGAGGAGAAAGCGAAGGCTTTGGCGGATCAAGGTGAATGAGCTTTGTTCATTGACGTCTTGGAGCTATTGGTATTTGGAGTAGTCCTTTTTCCAAATATGGATGGATTGGTGGATTTAGCAGCGATCAACGTCTTCCTTGCTTATCACCATAGCAAAGAAAGTCCAGTCGTTGCTGTTTTGGCCGATGCCTATGACACATTTGATCGAAGATGCGAGAAGAGCGACACAAGGATTGTCTATTGCACACCCGCTCTTTATGTGTGGCTGGTCTTGCACCTCTTTCGTCATGAAAGTAGACCCATCTGTCCCCTGCAAGGTCATCACATGTGCCCCGAGAAAGGGAAGGCAGTTTGGGAACAACTCTTGACTAGTATGGTAGGGGCATCCGTCAATTGGTTCCCCCGATGGAAGGAAGGAAGAGCCAGAGTTTTGTTCTCATGTGAGGGGTTCTCAAACGTCCCCTTGATAGGAACGAGGGGTTGTATCAATTATAATCCCGTCCTTGCCATAAGACAACTTGGCTACCCTATGAGAGGAGCGCCATCGGATGAAAGTATCACACCCTTCATCACACAGGGTTTTAGTGACCCCAATGCAAGGATATTTCAAAGGGTCTGAAAGGCATGAAGTGTGGTGCAAAGAAAGGATAAAGAGCTTAGGGGAAGCAATAATGGGATCATTGGCGGCTATCACAAGTGGCTGAAAGCTCATATGCAAGAGTTAGTTTGGCTCATGAAGCTAAAGGCATCAAGTGAGGAAGAGGCTGAAACCCCAGAGGAGAGTGAAGAGGTGCAAGCCTTGAAGGCGGAACTTGAAAAAATGCAAGCAATCAAGGAAAAGTTCAAGACGACAACTATCAAGGTCCGGAAAGAATGCGACGAGTTGAGAGACGTCAATGTGGCCATAGCCGAAGCATTGGAATGGGAAACAAAGAGGACCTGAAAGGAGGAATGGGGCCAAAACAAGTTCCGAGGGGCTTTGTGGGGTAGCAATAACGAGCTTAAGCTTCGAAGGGCTGAAAGAGACCAATCGAGAGTCGAAGGCATGATACTATAAGACAAGTTAAAGGCTTATCAAATGTCAAATATGAGTTTGTCCGAACAATTGAGCAAGACGAAAGAAAACATGTCGGCCATCAATGACCAATACAAAGAGAAGCTAGATCTAGATTTAACCCATGAACAAAGGCTAGAGGATGAGTATGCAAAGGTATTAGTCCTACAAGCAGAAAGGGAAGCAAGGGAGAGGGTTATAGATTCATTACACAGAGAAGCAATGATGTGGATGGATAGGTTCGCTTTCACCTTGAATGGAAGTCAAGAGCTTCCTAGACTGCTAGCCAAAGCCAAGGCAATGGTGGATGTGTACTCGGCCCCTGAGGAAGTTCATGGCCTCCTCAATTATTGTCAACATATGATCGATTTAATGGCCCACATAATTAGGAACCACTAAGGCGCTTGTATTTTCACTTTAAATTTTGACAAGATGAACATGTTCGTTCCTTAATGAAAATGAGTTTGGTTCAAATCCTATGTCTTTGCTCAAAGTTCTGCGTGAATCCAATACTTAGACAACTTATCTTTAGCATGCATTCATGTTTAGTTCTTTGTCGCATTACTCAATGCATATTTTGTTCCGACCGCCATAAACACCATAACTAAACATGCTTTAAGGCACCCCTATCAAACCCATTCCAAAACTAGAGTCATGGGTGACATAGAAGAGGTGCAAGAACAAATGAAGGTCGATATGGAGGCCTTGAAAGATCAAATGACCTCCATGATGGAGGCCATGATAAGCATGAAGCGAATGATGGAAAGCAATGCGGCCGCAGTAGCCGCCACCAGCGTCGCCGTTGAGGTGGATTCAACCTATCCCTCCACCATAAACCAAGCAAACCAACCCATCTCGGACATGGTGGGACAAGGAGGAGAGGTGTTGGGTAGCATCAGTGGTCCACACATGGGGTATAATAGGAATGCTTACTGTTAGTCGGTGAAAATGACTAACTTTTGTGTATAAAACTTGTATAAATTGTATCAAACTCTCCCAATTTATGGTTATTTTGTAGTGTTATAAGTATTTTCTGTTAAGTATAGGCAATAAATACTTAGTACTTCCATTTTGTGTGTTTAATAATCATTTTCTCTCAATTTTAGGTTAATTAGGCAAGCTTTGGAAAGTGTTGTTTTTCACCTTCTCGCTAAGCCAATCTGCTGGCTTAGCGAGCGTCCGCTAAGCACAACACTCCTGGGCTAAGTGCGAGGAAGAATCCAGAAGAAGATGAGCTGTATAGGTTCATTGAACGCACCGCTCTAGGTCATCAAGCGCACCGCTTCAGATCATTCACTAAGCGAGAGAAGCGCGCTGAGCCAAAAATCACTAACATGCGCTAAGCGGTCCATACGTGCGCTAAGTGCACGAGCACGAACAAGGCCACCTATTTAAGCCTGAAATCAGATTTTGTGAAGAGAGTTTGGACTGGGATTCAGAGCTTTGCATGTCTAGGGTTTCTGGAGAGAGAAAGGTCCAAGTTCCAGAGAGTTTTGAGAGATTTTGTTGTGTGAAGATCTGCAGAGACCAGAGCTTGAAACAAGAGCTGGTTTGAGAGCTTGAGATGAGTTTGTGAGTGATTGTGAGATCCTAAAGGTGAAGGAGACATCCTCACCACTTGTATTTTTGCAATCTTTCATCTTGTTCTTCTCTTTGTTGTTAAGAAGGCTTTCTAGTATGGAAAGCTAAATCCTCTGTTGGATCTTCCCTGTAGGTACCTGATGTAAATATATTTCTATCTATTTAATGATATTTTGTGTGTTCTCTGTGCTATCTGCTTTTCATTCCAGTATGCCTTTACCTTGATCATGTAGATGCATGCTTTGTCTGGGTCATTCAACAGAGGAAACTGGTCTGACTCTAAAGTCCTTGATAGTGCAGGGCTGAGTTGTCGTGCTTTCACGAGGAATCAGGGTGCGATAATTTAGTTGAGTATGTGTGTCTTAATGTGGTCCTGGTTGAGTTTAGTCTTACAAGAGGAATCTGTGAACGATGCTTGATCAGGATTACGCTAAACTATTATGAGGAATCAGGGTTTAGTATCTCAGGAGACACCATAAGAACACATGAGCATTGTTAGATAGAGAATATCTTTTTAGCATCAGGCACCTATTAGGAAGACCAACGTGTTCTCTACTTATTTTTACACATCATTTCTCTCGCGTGATTTTCTTTCTTTTTGCACAGATAGTTTATACACTTGTTCATATTCACACTTACTTTTACACACCAGATACCTATTTGCTGAAATCGCTTACCAAATAACACAAGTTCCTCGAGTGTTCGATACTTGGTTCTTACCGTTTTATACTACTTGTGCGATCTGGTACACTTGCCGGAAGTAGAACACTTACCCCTACGGATTACCCACCAATTATACACCACCCACCATGCACATGCCCAACTAGAATGCTAATCATGTCGTTCCCATTACCTTTGAGGGTTAGCAACCCCGGTGAAATTCTGATACTGGGGACAGATGTCGTACAGGATGTCACGACATCACGCTTCAGAACATGCAGTTTATGTGTGTCTGTATGAACAGATTAAACAAGTAAATAACACAAGAGAATTGTTAACCCAGTTCGGTGCAACCTCACCTACATCTGGGGGCTACCAAGCCAGGGAGGAAATCCACTCTCAATAGTGTTAGTTCAAGGTCTAACAGCCCCTGTTTACAACCTTCTCACCTAACCACTACCTGTGCGATCTCTACCTAAGAACCACTCTTAGATATGAGAACCTCTGCTCACTCCCTCTCACTCACACTCCCGTGTTTACAATTAAGTCAAATACACACCAGAGATCAACTCTGAACAAAAGGGATCAACCCTACACACTAGAGATCAACTCTACACACTAGAGATCAACTCTACACACTAGAGATCAACTCTACACACATAGGTCCAACACTTGATGTTAGGATACCATCAAGGTGGCTCACAAAACACTCAAGTCCCAAAACTCACAAAATAACTCTTCAATCCCGGACTTGGTACAGAACTCGTGCAGCCTCCATGATTATATAGCAATTTGCGTTTCTGGGCTGCAACGGCTTGTGCTGGAGGAGATCTATCTTCTTCTGAAAAAATCTGCAGTTAAAGAACTAAAAGATAACTTTTGATCTTTTAGTTTGAATCTTTAATCTTTAATCTTTAATCCTTGAACGAACTCTTCTACTTTGAAATTCGAACTTTAATTATCTTTTAATTCGTTCCAGAAGATAGATCATCTAATCTCTTGCTAACTGCACAATAATCTGTTAAAGATATAACAGATTTATATGTCCAGTATTATCGGGCCGGATGTCAGGACATCGTGTCCGACATCGTGGATCCTGCAGCTTCACTTCTGCACTTGACTTTTATCTTGCATTGTACAGCAACTCCAGTATTCTCGGGCTGGATGTCAGGACATCGTGTCCGACATCGTGGATCCTGCAACTTCACTTCTGCACTTGACTTTTATCTTGCATTGTACAGCAACTCCAGTATTCTCGGGCAGAATGTCAGGACATTGTATCCGACATCGTGAATCCTGCAACTTCAATTCTTCATTTGACATTTTATCTTGTCTTGTGCATTGTGCAGCCCGATCTTATTCCTTGACATAACGTTGGACATCATGTGCAGCAACTCCAGCTTTCCTTCATTGTCTAAGTGCTTATGTTTTAACAAAATCTTAGCCAATCTTTTAAAGCTCAGTAGAGCTAAACACTAACACCCGGCCTATAGGAGGCGCCCATGAAGAACCTCGAGAGCATGCCCAAGGTGACTTTGACCCATATCCTATGTTCACCGCCAAGGGACCGACGTTTAATGCTATACCTCAACCCAATACTGTGGGAGCTCCTCAACCCAACCCTCTGCAACCGCTGCATTTCTCAGTAGGGGGCCGCCTCCGGCAGTGGAAGGGAGAGAGAAACTTGATCTCATCAAAGAGAGATTAAGGGTTATCGAAGGGTTTGGTGATTACCCTTTCGCTGACATGACAAAATTGTGTTTGGTACTTGATGTTGTCATCCCTCCAAAGTTCAAGGTACCAGATTTTGATAAATACAAGGGGACCACTTGCCCCAAAAATCACCTGAAGATGTATTGCCAGAAAATAGGGGCATAGTCTAGGGACAAGAAACTGCTGATGCATTTCTTCCAAGAAATCTTGGCCGGGGCGGCGGCCATCTGGTATACCAATTTGGAAGCCTCTCCTATGCACTCGTGGAAGGATTTGATTACTGCCTTCATTAAGCAGTACCAATACAATACTGACATGGCTCCTAATAGAACTCAGCTGCAAAATATGAGCAAGCGGGAGCATGAGTCCTTTAAGGAGTACGCCCAATGGTGGAGGGACTTGGCAGCACAAGTGGCACCCCCCATGGTAGAAAGAGAAATGATCACTATGATAGTAGACCCGCTGCCGGTGTTCTACTATGAAAAGTTGGTGGGCTACATGACCTCTAGCTTCGCAAATTTAGTATTTGCGGGCGAGAGGATCAAAGTAGGCCTGAAAAAAGGGAAATTCAATTATGTCGCTCCTATCGGCACGAGCAATAAGAGATTTGGGGCAAGTAGGGCAAAGAAGAAGGAAGGAGAAGCCCATGTCGTGACTTCAGCTCCTACTTGGCCGAAGCCCCAACAAACCCCTCACAACACTTACCAATATGCCCAACATCAACCAAGCTTTTCGGTCCGCATCAGAAACCCTTCCAGCCTAGCACCCGTCCAACAAAGGACACCCGCTCAACCACAAAGGGCCCCCACTCAAAACTCGACTCCTACACAACCTCGCCCCGCCGACAGCTCCAATCCAAGCACAAGCGCCAATCCGAGAAGGAATTTTCCGATAAAGAAACTTGCGGAATTCGCTCCCATCCTAATGCCGTACGCAAACTTGCTACTATCTTTGATCACCAACCAAATGATGGTGGTGACCCCTGGGAAGATTTTCCAGTCTCCTTTCCCTCGATGGTACAACCCCAACAAGACCTGGACTTATCATGGGGGTGTCCTGGGGCACTCGATAGAATAATGTGTGGCCTTCAAACATAAGGTAAGGTCAAAAGTTTGATCGACGCAGGTTGGTTGACGTTCCAAGAGGATGTTCCAAACGTAAAGACAAACCCTCTTGCCAGTCATGGGGGACCAGCGGTTAATGCGGTGGAGGAGTGCTAACCTCAGAGGCCAAAGCAAATGAAGGATATGGTAACCTCTAGGAGGTTTATATTGAAGGCACTGCGTGAGGCGGGCGTCATTTGCTTTGATGGGGGCAAGGGGGATACCTGCTTGATACATTCGGGGGTAGCTGTCGCAACCTACCCTTCGACGAGAGGGCGACGTGAGGCTCACGGGTGCGTCTTCCAAGGAAGGAAAACACGCGGAGTTGCCACCAATGTTTATTCAAGGAAAACATTAGGAAAACCAAAAGCGGGTCTACAAATTTTAAGAATAAAAGGTTTGGGTGTTGTTTTTACGCACGGGGAAGGTATTAGCACCCCGCGCGTTCATGATCGAGGCCGTACCTGAATCAAATAAACATTAAAAATGCAGTATCTAGGAAGTGATCCTAGGTCGTCTCCCAACGAGCAATGGTCAACCAAACGTTCATAACAGATAGTAATAAAATAGTAAGGAATTGGGGGGGGGGGTTGTTTGTTTTTGTAATTTAAACAGCAAGCAAATTTTAATTAGAAAATAACAGAATTAAAACATGTTGTTTCCCCTTGATTCACAAGCAAGTCTCTTATCCTAGGTTACGAGGATTTATCCCTAACAAGTTCAACCACTTAATCAAACCCTAAATTAAATTACTAAGCGAAAATTAACATGGGGCTGTCATTATGTGATTAAGCAACACATACACCAATTAATCATGAACGAAACTGATCATTAAGCATGAACGTAAATTAAGTGCAAAGACAATTAATCAAGCACTAAGCATGCATGGATTAATAGCAACAAATACAGAGTAATTGGTGAAGAGGAAAAACTGATCAGTATTTAATAGTAATAACAAAACCTCAAAGAGAGTTGTGCTTGATCATCAAGAGAAAACAACGCTGGAGACTTAGCCTTCCATTAATCAGTAGAAAACGAAATTGTAGATTGAAGCAGAAATGAAATTGCAGAAAACGAATTTTATTCTACGTGAACAATGCGCATGAACAGTAAAAACTGAAATTCTAAAACCCTCGAATTATTCTCCTCTTCCAAAAACTCCTCAAACTAAAACCCTGGTGCTGTTATATAGGTCCTCAGCCCCAAAGCTTACAAATCTATTTTAAGTCCAAGCCCATAAACGAAATAAAATAAAATCTGGACAAGATAAGATAAGATTGGATGAAATAAAATCTGGACGAAATAAAATCTAGATGAAATAAAATTTGGATAAGATAAGATTTGATAAAATAAAATTGTCTGCTCTCTTGAAGTCCAAGCCCAATTGCTTATAATTCTCCTGAAATTAAATTAAAAACACAAAATTAGTCAAGTAGGCCCAAATGTTAAAACTGCATAATTAATTTGACAATTAAGGCTAATCAGTAATTAAAATGGTGACAAAAAGGGTTAAGAAATAGGAGAAAATAATGACACATCAAATCCCCCCACACTTAGCCTTTTGCACTCCTGGGCAAAATCAAAAAGCAAAGCAAGGAACAAATCCAGAGACATTAAAGAGAAACAAACAAACACAAAAACAATTACATATTTCTCAAAGAATCTCAAGGAATGAAAGGAATGGGCAACATCCAACATGTAGAGAGTTAAAGAATCAAGACAGTCATAAAAATCATCCAAGCATCTCAAACATGGCAAGATAGTCAATCAGCTCAAGAATGAAAGTGATAAAGCCTCATAAGATATGCACTCTATCTTTCAAGTGTCTAGGCTACTGTTTACTCTCAGAGCACCCATGAAAACAAACACCACATAGACTTGGCAAGACTCTAAAATTGACAACCACACCACAAACACATGCATATGAGGAGCAAAAGGCCTTTTAAGGTTGTAATGGGGCCAAGGACAAGGTAGAGGAAAGTATGGGATAAGTAGTTGTCGCAACCTACCCTTTTACGGGCGAGAGAGGTGAGACTCACGGGTGCGTCTTCCAAAGGAGGAAAATGCGCGGAGTCGCCACCAACGTTTATTTGTGGAAAACGTCGGAAAAACCGAAGGAAACCGGTCATGAAGAATATTCCAGATTCGGGAGTTGTATTTACGTTTGAGGAAGGTATTAGCACCTCTCATGTTTGTCCCAAAGCACAATAGCCTTAAATTAGAATTGTGTGAAATTGTGTACCTAAACTTTTATTTCTTTTTTATTTTTGAGGTCGACAAAAGCGGGGCTCTTGCTCCTACGTACCCTCCATCGAAGAGGAAATCAGACTTACGTAGTTCTTTCTTAAGGGTGAATCAAGCGATTCTTTTTACTTGGAATGTGGTATTTTTAAGGCGATGGACCTTAAAAATGATCCATTTTACTTTGGTAAGAAAAACTGAGGTATTGAACCTTCAAATCTTTTTTAGTGTTTTTTTTGCGGACGAGCTTGACTTTGCGAGTTGATTTTAGCCTTAGTTTCACTTTAGTTATTTGTCAATTCAATTAAGAAAGAGAAATCCCAAAGAGAAACGTCCGGTTGATTTTTTGCTTTATTATACTAAAAGATATTTTTGATTATTATATTATTATTTTACCTCTTTTTGGTTTCCAACGTGGTTACGTCATGACCGAACGATTGGATTTCATTTTAACAAAAATTAACGGATATTACAAATCAAATGATCGGTGAAAATTTATTTTATTTTTTGATTAGGCGAGAAAATGACTTAAGTAAATGACTGAAGCACGTCAAAAGGGGGTACGGAAAGTAAATGAAATGAGAATAAAAGTACACGAAACAAATGGGGACCACCATGGGTACATAGAATGAATTGAAAAGTTCGATTTCGGGAACTTACCGGTTGAAGACCGAAGAACGACGAAGAAGGAACGACGAACGGCGAAGAACGGTTGAAAATCTTCGCGAAATCACCCACGGAAACGTTACGGAAGTGCCTCGGCTTGGATTTTTTTCACGGAAACAATTTTCCGCACTAATTTCAAGTGAATACGAAGTGCCAAGAAAGCTGAACCCCTTCCTTCTTCACTCCTCCCTCTATTTATAGCAAAATAGGGGAGGAGCTTGCCACCCAGCTCGCCCAGGCGAGCCAGGTTGCTTCCTCCAGAAGCAACCGCCTTTTGGAGGAAGAATCTGGAAGGCCCAAGTGGGCCTGGTTGCTATTTGCATCCTTTTTTTTACTAAATGCACCCCCTCTTTGCTTTTTTTGGTGATTCTTTTTCCGTAACGTTATGAAACTTTACGAATTTTGTAATGATACTTGTTTTCTTTCCGTAAGGTTACAGAACCTTACGGATCATGTAATTACTCCTTTTTTTAGCTTTCGGAATGTTACAGAAACTCACAGATTGTGCAACAACACTTCCTTTTGATTTCCGGCATGTCTCGGAACTTCACGTATTGTGCAACAAAGGGTGCCAAGTACCTCGAAGCGGTCAACCAAAGGTTGTATGCCATCAAACAATAGTCCCCGGACAAAATTAGGGTATGATAGTAGCTAAAACCCAAAGGAATAAAGGAGCAATGGGGAATAAGTGAGAACTAAGAAAAAGTAGTAAACCCCAAAACCAAAATTAAAAATTAAGCATAAAAAGTAAACCCAAAACAAAGTCAACCAAGTCCTCAAACCAATCCAAGTCTTTAAACCAAGACCTCATGTATTCAACTTCATTCTTTTTCTATTTCTTTTTTGAACGTGAACAATAGCAATTGAAAGCAATTGAAAAATAAAGCAACAATTAGGCAATATATGTATATACATCAAGCATGGCCAAAATACATAATCAAGCATGGACAACAAAAACATATCATCCAATGAAACATACCCCCCCACACTTATTCCCAAAACAATTCCAAAGCTCCAAAATTCCTTAAGGGTAGGGTTAGATCATGGTTTTTCACTTAAGGCTTGTAATGAGCTTCAAAACAAAGAAAGGGGAACATAGGCTCAAAGGGGATATCAAAGGAATTAATTCAAGGTAGGCTCATTTGGCTAGAGGCTTATAAGAACAAAATGCCTAAATCATCTCCCAACATGCATGTGAAGCAAGAAGTATCAACAAGAGTCAAGCCAAGGCTATTGTGCAAGCAATCAATGGGGCAAAACACACCGAATAAAATAGATGATGATGGCTCAAATTCTCACCAAGGGTAAATCTATCACTTCCAATTCGAACTTTCAAAACTAACTTGACATGCAGAGAAAAACAAGGATTTCAATTCACAAAATGCCAAGAAACTCCTATTTCATAAACAATTACCCATTACTTGTACATAACCTATAATTCAAAGAGAAACATGCAATGTTGTACATAAAACATAAAAAAAAATAACAAAATTAACCTAGAAAACCTAAAAAAATTAAACTAGAAAACCCAACAAAATTAATCTAGAATACCCAACAAAACCAACAAAATTAAAGAACAATATCCCCCCTCCCACATAAACAACACATTGTCCTCAATGTAGCATAATCACAAGATCAAGAGTAATAAAAAAATCAATAAAATTGGACAAGTGCAATAAAAGTAAAGGAGACAGAAAAAAAAGAAAACTCCCTAAGTCTTGGCGGAAGAGAAGTGGGGTGAAGTAAGGAGGTCTCCTCCACTACTACATCCACTAAGGAGGGATTTGTGAGGAATGGTTTCAGCCGGTGTCCATTGACCACGAAGCTCTTATCTGTGGATTCACTTTTGATCTGAACTGTACCATAAGGAAAAACATTAGTCACCACAAAAGGACCAATCCACTTTGACCTCAACTTACCACTCATGAGTTTGAGCCTAGAGTTATACAATAAAACTTTTTGTCCAACCACGAAGTCCTTCTTAGCTATCAAGCTGTCATGGAACTTCTTGGTCTTCTCCTTGTGGAATTTAGAATTCTCATAGGCTTCTAAATGGATATCATCTAGCTCACTTAGTTGCAACTTCCTTTCCTCTCCAGCCTGATCAATAGAGAAGTTGTAGGTCTTTACAGCCCAGTAGGCTTTGTGCTGTATCTCTACAGGAAGATGGCATGCCTTGCCAAAGACAACCCGATAAGGCGATATTCCTATGGGTGCTTTGTAGGCAGTCCTATGCGCCCAAAGAGCATCATCCAGCCTGATGCTCCAATCCTTTCTGTTCGGCTACACAATCTTCTCTAAGATCCTTTTTATCTCCCTGTTTGAAATCTCAGTCTGCCCATTAGTTTGGGGGTGGTAAGGTGTGGAAATTCTGTGCACGACCCCATACTTTTTGAGCAAGGCATACATGGATTTGTTACAAAAATGGGTGCCTTGATCACTAACGATGGCTCTAGGGACTCCAAACCTGCAAAACAAATTAGATTTAACAAAATCCACAACAACCTTAGCATCGTTAGTTCTGGTGGGTTTGGCTTCCACCCATTTTGAAACATAATCAACAACAAGGAGAATATAAAAAAAACCAAAAGAGTCAGGGAAAGGCCCCAGAAAATCTATACCCCAGACATCAAACACCTCACAGAATAACATGGGTTGTTGAGGCATTTGCTGTCTCCATGAAAGTGAGCCGCCTGCTCTCTAACAAGGCTCACAAGTGCTACAGATTCTCCATGCATCCTTAAAGATGGTGGGCCAATAGAAACCGCAGTCAAGCACCTTGCGAGCTGTCCTCTGTATGCCAAGATGGCCACCTGGTGCAGAAGAATGACAGAATTGCAGGACCGAGTCGATCTCATGGTCTAGAATGCATCTCTTAATAACCTGGTCACTGCACAACTTCCACAAATAGGGGTCATCCCAAATATAATGCTTAGCATCGCTCTTAATTTTATCATTTTGAGCTTTAGATGCTAAGGGAGGAAAAACAGAAGCAACCAAATAATTCACAATATTAGCAAACCAAGGAGAAGGGAAGGAATCATAAATACTATACAAAATGTACAAATGGTCATCCGGAAAATCATCCCGAATGGGTGAGTCCTCAAACGCATGCTCAATCCTACTCAGGTGGTCAGCCATGAGGTTCTGTGCACCACTCCGATCACGGATTTCCAAATCAAACTCTTGGAGCCAAAGCATCCACCTGATCAATCTAGGCTTTGATTCAGTCTTCTTCAATAGGTACTTCAAAGCTGCATGGTCAGTATAAACAATAACACGAGTACCAAGTAAATATGAACGAAATTTCTCAAGAGAAAAAACTATCGCTAATAGCTCCTTCTTTGTGGTAGTGTAATTTGCTTGGGCAACATCCAAAGTTCTGGAAGCGTAGTAGATTACACGAGGCAGCTTGTCAATCTGTTGAGCAAGGACAACCCCCAATGTGTAATTGGATGCATCGCACATTAGCTCAAATGGGGCTGTCCAATCAAGAGCTTGAATGATAGGGGTGGTAGTCACCACATGCTTGAGGCAATCAAAAGCTTCTTTGCACCGGTCATCAAAATCAAACTCCACCTCCTTTTGCAGCAGATTGGATAATGGAAGGGCCACTTTGCTAAAATCCTTGATAAAGTGCCTATAAAACCCTGCATGACCAAGAAAAGAATGAACCTCTCGCATGCAAGAGGTACTTCAGAGCTGCATGGTCAGTATAAACAATAACACGAGTACTAAGTAAATATGAAAAAAATTTCTCAAGAGAAAAAACTATCGCTAATAGCTTGTTCTCTGTGGTAGTGTAATTTGCTTGGGCAGCATCTAAAGTTCTGGAAGCGTAGTAGATTACCCGAGGCAGCTTGTCAATCTTTTGAGCAAGGACAACCCCCAATGTGCAATTTGATGCATTGCACATTAGCTCAAAAGGGGCTGTCCAATCAGGAGCTTGAATGATAGGGGTGGTAGTCACCGCATGCTTGAGGAAATCAAAAGCTTCTTTGCACCGGTCATCAAAATCAAACTCCACCTCCTGTTGTAGAAAATTGGATAGTGGAAGGGCCACTTTGCTAAAATCCTTGATAAAGCGCCTATAAAACCCTGCATGACCAAGAAAAGAACGAACCTCTCGCACGCAAGAGGGATAAGGCAATTGTGAAATAACATCTATTTTTGCGGGGTCTACCTCTATGCCCTTACTGGAAATGATATGCCCTAAAACTATACCTTGTTCTACCATGAAGTGACATTTTTCAAAATTCAGCACAAGGTTAGTTTCAATGCATCTAGTAAGAACTCTATCCAGACTATCTAAACATGTATCAAAAGAGGATCCATAAACAGTAAAATCATCCATAAACACCTCTATGCAACTCTCTAAAAAGTCATTGAAAATGCTAAGCATACACCGCTGGAAGGTGCCAGGGGCGTTGCATAGGCCAAAGGGCATCCTCCTATAGGCAAAAGTGCCAAAGGGACAGGTGAATGTGGTCTTTTCTTGATCCTCAGGAGCAATATGAATTTGTAAATAACCAGAAAAACCATAAAGAAAACAGTAATGAGACTTACCTACCAAGTGCTTAAGCATTTGATCAATGAATGACAGGGGAAAATGATATTTTCTGGTTACCTGGTTCATCCTCCTATAATTAATGCAAACTCGCCAACTGTTCTGCACTCTTGTGAGGATAAGCTCATCCCTTTCATTCTTAATTACTTTGAGGCCTGTCTTCTTAGGAACCACTTGGACTGGACTCACCCACTGGCTGTCAGAAATGGGGTAGATGATTCCAGCTTGTAAGAGCTTGGTCACCTCCTTTTTCACCACATCTAGAATGACGGGGTTGAGTCGCCGCTGTGGCTGCCTCATTGGCTTAGCTCCATCCTCTAAAAGTATCCTATGCATGCAAGTAGATGGGCTAATACCAGGAATGTCAGCTAAAGTCCATCCAATGGCTTTCTTGTGCTTTTTGAGAACTAGCAACAACTTCTCCTCTTGCTCAACAACAAGGGAGGCAGAGATGATCACTAGAAAATTTTCCTTGTCCTCCAAGTCAGCATATTTGAGGGTTGCTGGTAAGGGCTTCAACTTTGGTGTGGGTGGTGGCTAAACAGTGGGAGGAACTAGGGTAGGAGAAGAAGAAGGTTCCTCAGCCTGTACCTCATAAAGCAAGTCTGAAGTATATGTACTTCCTGTAACATGGTTAATGCATTCTAACTCTAAAAAATCAACATCAAGAGGTACAACACCCAGAAAATCAGAACCATACTCAAATTCAGATTCATTCTCAGCATAAAAATAAGATACAGGATCAAATTCAAACTCAGATTCAGATTCAATGCATAAGGAATGACAAGTATGCAGATCAGATAAAAATGGATGTTTCCTACCATGAAGAATAGAATCAAAATCAAACTTATAATCATCAACAATCTGATCAATTATCTCAGCACGAAAAACAAAATGATCCTCAGATGGATGTTTCATGGCATTAAGAATGTTAAAATGAACAACAATATCACCAAATTCCATAGACAATGTGTCAGCATAGACATCTATCTTGGTTCGGATTGTTTTCATAAATGGTCTACCTAAAATAATGGGAACTGAACCATGGGAAAATCCCTCTTCCATATTAAGAACATAAAAATCAACAGGAAAAATAAGTTCACCAACCCGAACCAGCACATCCTCTATGAAACCTGTGGGGTAAGCAACACTTCTATTTGCCAAATGAATCACCACATCTGTAGATTGCAAAGGTCCAAGAGATAAAGAATTGAAAATGGACAGAGGCATGACACTAACTGATGCTCCTAGATCTAGCATGGCATTCTCAAATTTACTGTTCCCAATAATGCAAGGTATACAGAAAGTACCTGGGTCCTTACATTTCTCAGGAATGTGAGGAACATATTTACCTATCAATGCTGACACATTTCTGCCCATGCTAATCCTTTCATTGCCTTTGAGCTTCCTTTTGTGGGTGCATAACTCCTTTAGAAACTTGGTTCAACTGAGTAGCCATCTGCCCCATCTGATTTGTCAGACTCTGAATGAAGGCTCTTGTCTCTTGCTGAAATTGCATATTCTAGATGGTCATTTGCCTCACTAACTCTTCTAAGGAAGGTTGAGGAGGAGCCTCAAATGCTTGTTGTCTTTGTTGTGACTGTTGCTGTATTGGAGGAGGAACATATGGCTTGCTTGGACCATCAATATTCTAGAAAGGAGGGACAGGCTGTTGTTGTTGTGGAGGACTTGCCCATCTTAGATTTGGATGATTTCTCCAACTTGGATTGTATTTGTTGCTTGAAAGATCATAATTATTCTGCTGTTGTTGGTTTTACTGCTGAGGGGGTCTATTATAAATGTTTGCAGCATAAGCTTCAGGTTGCTCATTGACTCCAGATTGCTGCAAAGAAGGACAAAGATCTGTATGGTGATCTGCAGAAGAACATAGACCACAAACTCTTGCAACAGGTGCAGATTTTTGATTCATGGCAAGCTGAGTTACTAGGTTGACCAAGGCATCAAGTTTTCCCTCGAGCTTTTTATTTTTAGTAGATGAAGATGAATCCGTGGCCACCTCATGGACTCCTTTAAGGACAATAGCATCATTTCTTGCATTGAATTGTTGGGAGTTGGAAGCCATCTTCTCAATCAAATTCCTAGCTTCAGTAGGGGTCATATCACCAAGAGCTCCACAACTGGCAGCATCAATCATACTCCTCTCCATGTTGCTAAGTCCCTCATAGAAATATTGCAGAAGAGTTGCTCAGAAATCTGGTGGTGAGGACAGCTTGCACACAATTTCTTAAATCTTTCCTAGTACTCATACAAGTTCTCTCCACTAAGTTGCCTGATGCCTGAAATGTCTTTTCTGATGGTAGTGGTCCTAGATGCAGGGAATAATTTCTCCAAGAACACCCTCTTAAGGTCATTCCAGTTGGAGATGGATCTGGGAGCAAGGTAGTACAACCAATCTTTCGCCACTCCCTCCAGAGAATGAGGAAATGCCTTTAGAAAGATATGATCTTCCTGGACATCAGGGGGCTTCATGGTGGAACAAACAATATGGAAATCCTTAAGATTCTTATGAGGATCTTCACCTGCAAGACCATGAAACTTGGGCAGCAAATGTATTAGTCCAGTCTTGAGAACATATGGAACACCTTCATCATAATATTGAATGCACAAGCTTTCATAAGTGAAATCAGGTGCAGCCATCTCCCTAAGAGTCCTTTCACGAGGTGGAGGTTGAGCCATGTTCTCAGAATGAAAATTAGTAGTTGAATTCTCAAAATCAGAATATTCAGAATCACTAGCAACAAAATACTCAGAATGCTCAAAATGCTCACAATGCTCAGAATGATCAGGATGCACACTATGCCTAACTAATCTATGAAAGGTTCTATCTATTTTAGGATCTAAGGGTTTTAAATCACCTGGATTGCCCCTAGTCATGCACTATATGCAGCAAATCATGTATCTCTCAACAAGCACCTAACAAGGGGGTAAAACTATAGCTATACTCAAACGATATCCAAATGAGCTGAAATTTTGTGAGCAACACCCTAAAATCATGAAAAGATAGAACAAAAAATTTCAAACCAAAATTCAAAGTCTAACTATGAAAACTTCCTAAGAAAAGTTTAGAAAAATAGGAGAATAATACTTGAAAAATAAAAAAAAACTTAGTAAACGACTGATTTTTTGAGTTCGGGAGAGCCGGTTGCCACAGTATGGGAAATTTTTTTTAACCCCAAATGCATATATAATAATAGTCATTCTGATACCCAGAGCAAAAGTTATGGATGACCGTTTTAAATTTTGCTAAAAACAAGTTCCCAAAATTTTTGTCTCTCTCAAATACTGCCACACCAAGTGCTCCTGGTATTTTTCACACAAAATATGGATCAATAGAAACCACCACACAAAAAATCAGCCAAAAATAACAACTCTAACTATCAAAACAAAAATCGCCAATTAAATTGCAAAATCAGTCGCTAATCACTGTTCACAGCAAACACAAAATTGAATCAGTCGCTAGTCAGTCACTAATCACTGTTCACAGCAAAACACAAAACTAAAACAGTTGCTAAACAGGGGATGCGACTGAAATGCAAAACAGAACGCTACACAAAACAAAACAACACACACTCACAACCTAAATGACAGAGCGACACACAAAAAATGACTAAACACTATTATGAACCTTTGGCCCACTACTCCCCGACAATGGCGCCAAATTTGATCGAGGCCGTACCCGAATCAAATAAACATTAAAAATGCAGTATCTAGGAAGTGATCCTAGGTCGTCTCCCAATGAGCAATGATCAACCAAACGTTCATAACAGATAGTGATAAAATAGTAACGAATTGGGGGGGGGGGGGTTGTTTGTTTTTGTAATTTAAACAACAAACAAATTTTAATTAGAAAATAACAGAATTAAAACATGTTGTTTCCCCTTGATTCACAAGCAAGTCTCTTATCCTAGGTTACGAGGATTTATCCCTAACAAGTTCAACCACTTAATCCAACCCTAAATTAAATTACTAAGCGAAAATAAACATAAGGCTGTCATTATGTGATTAAGCAACACATACACCAATTAATCATGAACGAAACTGATCATTAAGCATGAACGTAAATTAAGCGCAGAGACAATTAATCAAGCACTAAGCATGCATGGATTAATAGCAACAAATACAGAGTAATTGGTGAAGAGGAAAAACTGATCAGTATTCAATAGTAATAACAAAACCTCAAAGAGAGCTGTGCTTGATCCTCAAGAGAAAACAACGCTGGAGACTTAGCCTTCCATTAATCAGTAGAAAATGAAATTGTAGATTGAAGCAGAAGTGAAATTGCAGAAAACAAATTTTATTCTACGTGAATAGTGCGCATGAACAGTAAAAACTAAAATTCTAAAACCCTCGAATTATTCTCTGTGGAAGCAAAGCTTCATGATAAATCAACAATGATTCAAAGGTGTTTTGATGATAACAATGATGACAACAAAAAATGATGACAAAAGGGATGAACAAAAAGAACTATGGCAATTGAGGAATCAATACATGTTACTTTTGATGAAACTAACATAGTAAAGCATTTAGAATATACAACAAAAGAACTATGACAATTGAGGAATCAATACATGTTACTTTTGATGAAACTAACATTACCTCCCCGAGAAAGGAGTTTGTTGATGATATTACAGATACTTTGGAAGATACTCAAAATGAAGAAAGAAATCTGAAAAGAAAGAGAGATGATGAAGACAAGGATGATCAAGATGACACAGCACAAGAAAATGATAATCTTCCTAAAGAATGGAAAACTTCGAGAAATCATCCTCTTGATAACATCATCGGTGATATCTCAAAAGGGGTAACAACTAGACATTCTCTTAAAGATTTATGCAATAATATGACATTTGTTTCATTAATAGAACCTAAAAACTTTAAAGAAGCTATTATAGATGACCATTGGATAGTTGCTATGCAAGAAGAATTAAATCAATTTGAAAGAAATGATGTATGGGAAACAAGCACCTAGGGCTTGGTATGAAAGATTAAGTAAATTCCTATTAGAAAAGAATTTTACTAGAGGGAAAGTAGATACTACCTTATTCATAAAATAGAAGGATAATGAGATCTTGTTAGTACAAATTTATGTTGATGATATAATTTTTGGATCTACTAATGAATCTTTGTGCAAGGAGTTTTCTATTGATATGCAAAGTGAGTTTGAGATGTCCATGATGGGTGAGTTAAATTACTTTCTTGGACTACAAATCAAACAAACAAATGATGGGATCTTCATCAATCAAGCAAAGTATTGCAAAGAACTCATTAAGAGATTTGGAATGGAAAACTAAAAACACTTGGCTACTCCTATGAATACAAGTTGTTATCTTGATAAAGATGAATCTGGACAAACTGTTGATCCAAAGCAATATAGAGGTATGATTGGATCTCTACTTTACTTATCTGTAAGTAGGCCAGATATAATGTTTAGTGTATGCATGTGAGCCAGATTTCAATCAAATCCAAAGTTTTCACATTTATTGGCAGTAAAAAGAATCATAAGATATCTATTAGGAACAGTTAGTTTAGGATTATGGTATCCTAAGAATTCTTTATGTAACCTAGTAGGATACTCAGATTCAGACTTTGTTGGATCAAAAATAGATAGGAAGAGTACTAGTGGCACATGTCAATTCATAGGGTCTGCACTTGTTTCTTGGAATAGCAAGAAACAAAATAGTGTAGCTTTATCCACAACAGAAGTAGAATATATTTCTGCTGGTAGTTGTTGTGCACAAATTTTGTGGATGAAACAACAACTATCTGACTATGGAATAGTATTAGATCACATTCCCATTAAATGTGACAACACAAGTGCCATAAACATATCTAAGAATCTAGTTCTTCATTCTAGAACCAAGCATATAGAAATTAGGCATCATTTTATTAGAGATCATGTTTTAAAAGGTGATGTTGTTTTAGAATTTGTAGATACTAAAAATCAACTTGCAAACATCTTTACAAAACCACTAAGTAAAGATACCTTCTATAGCATAAGAAGAGAATTAGGACTAATAGATGTTAGTGACTTATCAAAATAAATCTCAATATTACTATAGTATTTCAACAATTTATTTCCTTATTTGCATGGTTTGGTTGAACAAGTATGTTATTTGACTATGTGGATTTTATAAGTTAATTTATTTATGATTGTTACTTCATGGTTTTTACTTCATGTTATGGTTAATATTTTTTTATGAATACTGTATAAATGTTTAAGATATATTTGCATACTTTTAAGTTTGATACGCACTTTGGCTTTTTGTTGATGCCAAAGGGGGAGAGAAATAGGGAAAATCAAGAACTCACATGAGTAAATAATTTAATTTTAAGATAAGAATAAATTCAAAAACAAAGGGGGAGCATTTATAAGAGTGATCGACTAGGAAAAAGTGTGTGTGTGTTTCTTGATTTCAGAAGTTGTCATCATCAAAAAGGGGGAGATATTGGAAGCAAAGCTTCATGATAAATCAACAATGATTCAAAGGTGTTTTGATGATAACAATGATGACAACAAAAAATGATGACAAAAATGATGAACAAAAAGCTCAAGAGAATCAAAGAACATCCATCTCAAGAAAATCTAGAACAAGTCAAAGAGTTCAAGAATCAAGAAGAATTCAAGACTCAAGAAGAAAGCCTACAAACAAGAATCAAGATTCAAGATCTCAAGAATCAAGATAAGGATTCAAGACTCAAGATTCAAGAATGAAGAAAAGACTCAATCAAGATAAGTATTAAAAAGTGTTTTCAAAACTTTGAATAGCACATGAGTTTTTGACAAAAACCTTTACCAAAGAGTTTTTACTCTCTGGTAATCGATTACCATATTGATGTAATCGATTACCAGTAGCAAAATGAGTTTGAAAATGTTTTCAAACTGAATTTACAACGTTCCAAATATTTTCAAAAGACTGTAATCGATTACAATATTTTGGTAATCGATTACCAGTGCCCTTGAACGTTGAAATTCAAATTTAAATGTGAAGAGTCACATTGTTTCATTCAGAAGCTTTATGTAATCGATTACACATATTTGGTAATCGATTACCAGTGTTTGTTTCTGAAAAATCTAAAGATGTAACTCTTCAAAAAGGTTTTGACTCTTTCAAATGGGTTTTAAGTTTTTCTAAAAGATATAACTCTTCTGAATGGCTTTCTTGACCAGACATGAAGAGTCTATAAAAGCAAGGCTTTGTTTTGCATTTTAAAATTATTATTCCAAGTCTTTCTAACAATCTCTTACAATCCTTTACAAGCCTTGAATCTCTTTGAACTTCTTCTTCTTCTTTGTACCAAAAGTTTTCTGAAGTTTTCTGGTTTTCTAAACCTTGAAAACTTGTGCTATTCATCCTTTTCATTCTCTTCTCCCTTTGCCAAAAAGAATTCACCAAGGACTAATCGCCTGAATTCTTTTTGTGTCTCTCTTCTCCCTTTTCCAAAAGAAGGAAGGACTAACCGCCTAAATTCTTTTGTGTCTCCCTTCTCCCTTGTCAAAGAATTCAAAACGACACAGTCTGAGAATTCTTTTGATTCTTCCCATTCCCTAATACAAAAGCTTTCAAAGGTTTAACCGCCTGAGAATTCTTTTGTATCCCCATTCACAAAGTATCAAAGGTGTAACAGCCTGAGATCTTTGTCTTAACACATTGGAGGGTACATCCTTTGTGGCACAAGTAGAGGGTACATCTACTTGGGTTTGACTGAGAACAAGAGAGGGTACATCTCTTGTGGATCAGTTCTAGTGGAGGGTACATCTACTAGATTCAAAGAGAACAAGGGAGTGTACATCCCTTGTGGATCTTTGCTTGTAAAAGGTTTTTTACAAGGTTGAAAGAAATCCCAAGGACCGCAAGTTGCTTGGGGACTGGAGGTAGGCACAGGTTTGTGCTGAACCAGTATAAAAATCCTTGTGTGTTTGTTTCCTTCTTCTATACTCTTTTACTTTCCGCTGTGCATTTAATTTCCGCTTTTACTTTTTGTTAAGTTTCTCTTCTACTCCTCTTTCTCTTAATAATTTAGTAAAGGCCTTAAAAGAGTAATTTTTAATTAGTAAGGGTTTAGGAATAATTAATTCAACCCCCCCCCTTCTTAATTATTCTGAGGCCTCTCGATCCAACATTCTCCTCTTCCAAAAACTCCTTAAACTAAAACCCTGGTGCTGTTATATTGGTCCTCAACCCCAAAGCTTACAAATCTATTTTAAGTCCAAGCCCATAAACGAAATAAAATAAAATCTGGACAAGATAAGATAAGATTGGATGAAATAAAATTTGGACAAAATAAAATCTAGATGAAATAAAATCTGGATAAGATAAGATTTGATAAAGTAAAATTGTCTGCTCTCTTCAAGTCCAAGCCCAATTTTGGATTCAAGCCCAATTGCTTATAATTCTCCTGAAATTAAATTAAAAACACAAAATTAGTCTAGTAGGCCCAAATGATAAAACTGCATAATTAATTTGATAATTAAGGCTAATCAGTAATTGAAATGGTAACAAAAAGGGTTAAGAAATAGGAGAAAATAATGACACATCAGTTCGTCTCAAGGGACGACAGCCTTTAATCAAATGTGCAAAATAATGACTTTTAATTTATTTTATTTTTCCTTTTTTATGTTTTTTATCTTTTGGGGTCGACAAAAGCAGGGTTTTGGCTCCTACATATCCTCAATTGCGATGAGGAACTTAGACCTATGTAGTTCTTTGAGAAAGCAAGAAAATTACGTGAGGTGTTGATTTTAGACTTTTAAACGGTTCATTTTTTAACCGATAAAAGTAAAAGGACCGTTTAAGGTGTTGGACCTTGAAATGGTTTCAAATGACCTTTTTGCGGGCAAAAGCTTGATTTGTGAGTTAATTTTAGCTTTAGTTTCACTTGGTTATTTCTCAACTCATTAAAATAGATTTTTCAAAGTAAATGTCCGGTTGAAACTCGCCTTTTTGATGATTAACCGAGGTTACGACATAAACGATTGGTTGAATTTTATTTTGAAGGCGATTAAATGAGATTACAACGCAAACAATCAATCAAAATTAATTTTAACATTGATTAAGTGAGATTACGACTTAAACGATTTGTCGACACTCGCTTAAAATGAAGAAAAAGAATACTGAAAGTAGACGAAATGAAGATGAAAACATACGAAGCAAGAATGAATCCCTAAGGGTGCATAGAATGAATCCAAAGCTTCGAAATTGAAAACTAACTTGTTGAAGATCGATGGACGATGAAGAACGGATAAAGAACGGTGAAGAACGTTCACAGAATTGGTCACAGAATTGGTCACAGAAATGTCACGGAAGCGCGTCGGCCTTGATTTTCTCCTTCTTTCTTCTTCTCCTCACTAATTTTAAGTGAAATATGAATACCAAGGATGTTGACCCCTTCCCCTCAGCCCCCCACAACCTTTTATTGCCAAAATAGGGGAGGAGCTTGCCGCCCAGCTCGCCCAGGCAAGCTGGTTGCTTCATATTGAAGCTTCCTAATGGGCCTAGATGGGCCCAGGGCTGAAGAACACCTTTCACCCCCATTTTGAGTTTTTTTTGCTCATTTCCTTCCGAAACATCACGAAATCTTACGGATCACGCAACAATTGGCTTTAAGCAGCTCAATGTGATCGGCAAAAATCCGCATGTCGACAAACAATTGTCCCCGGACGAAATTAGGGTAAGACAATTGTCCCTCTTTACTTATCTTTTATTGGAGATAAAAGGGAAGTAAAGATAAGACACTAATTTCGTTCAAGCCGAATTTCCACCCGACCGACCATTAGCTTAATCAGCGAAACCTGTCAAAAGAAAGAGCATAAAAGACATTAGGCGCATCAGCAAAAGCCTTGGTGCCTTGAAATCGATAAAAATGGATAACCTCGATGGTCTTCGCATGCTATCGGACTTGCTTGTCTCGGGATAACAGGGGAGACTTTAGTAGCTTTGGTCGACAGACATTGAGTCTTTCGACAAGGGAAGCAGACGACTATGTTTGTCTCTACGTGCTATCGAACTTGATTGTGTCCGGATAGCAAAGGGAATTGCAACAATCTCAAAAAACAATTAGAAACAGATGACCATCATCGTCCCCACATACCGTCGGACTTGCTCGCCTCTAGATGATAAAGGGACTTTGATAGTCTCGGAACAACGAAAGTGAGTGACCATTATAGTCTCTGCATGCCATCAGACTCGGTTGTCTCTGGATAGCGAAGGGTAGACTTTAACAGTCTCATTCAAAAGACATTGAGTCTTCGACCAAAGGGTGCAGACGACCATATTCGTCTCTGCGTGCTATCGAACCTAATTGTCTATGGATAGCAAAGGGTGTGGATGACCATAATTTGTCTCCACGTGCCATCGGACTTGCTGTCTCTGGAGAGCGAAAAGGGTGCGGATGACCATAATTTGTCTCCATGTGTCATCAGACTTGATTGTCTTTAGATGATGAAATGAAGACTAAAGTAGTCTCAGTCGATAGACTGAGTCTTCGACAAAGGGTGTAGACGACCATGTTGGTCTCAGTGTGCCATCGGACTTGATTGACTCTGGATGATGATATGGAGACTAAAGTAGTCTCGGTCGATAGACATTGAGTCTTCGACAAAGGATGCAGACGATCATGTTGGTCTCTGCGTGTCACTGGACTTGATCATCTCTGGATGACGATATGGAGACTAAAGTAGTCTCGGTCGATAGACATTGAGTCTTCGACAAAGGGTGCAGACGACCATGTTGGTCTCTACGTGTCGTCGGACTTGATTGTCTCTTGATGACGATATGGAGACTAAAGTCTCGATGTTCTTTCACTAAAATGCGAGCTCACATAGCAAAGAAACAAACCTTCAAACCGATCAGAGTAACATGTATTTTTGAAGAAAAGCAATGTGTCTATTGGGGAAGGGAAGCATGCTGATAAAATTTTCTTATAACCATAAATGAGATTTAGGATATTAGCATTTCGTTTCTAAACGATCATTTAGAAGAAACACTGGGTCCAACTGAAATAGAGGAAAACCGCTCAAAGTGTATAAATCTCACATAGGCAAGTGTTTCATCCTAATTTCGAACCATAGATATGTCATGACTTGACTTTGCAAATCATTTCCTATCAAATCAAAGATAACATGCGCAATCATGGATCAATAGGACTTTTTTGGGAATGGTGTGTTTGGTGCGAAGTTTGGCTTTGGGCGTTTTGGCCTTTTTCTTTCCTGTTTTTTTTGTTTAGTGCATCGCGAAAGAGATGCGGGCACAAAGATTTGGTTGGTAACCAAGAAGGGGAGCTTCATGTGTTTCAAATCATGGTTTCTTTTCTTTTCTTTCTTGCTTGTGACAACTCTGTACATTATTCAGACATTGTCTGGTCCAACGACCTTTCTGTATATTTCTCTTTTGCTTTCGATCTTTGATCAGGATTTTTTTTCTTTTTCTTGCTTTCCTCCAATCTTTGATCAGGGATTTTCTCTTTTTCTTTTGCTTTTTGAAGCACATTCATAACTTAACTGTAAATGAAACTTCTTTTTTGGGAGATCCTTTTGTTCTTTCTTCCAAGGGTAAGGGTAAAAATTCCTATCCTGGGTCAAGGTTTATGGTTGAAGGGTTGGGGTTTTGGCTAAAAAGGCTTGCGAAAGGCAAGACATGGTGTATGTTAGGGTATTTCCTTGGCAAGCAGTTCAGAGATAAGGGAATGCCCCACATTATTTCCATGACATGCATATAACAATGATGATTTAGAAATTTATGCAAAACTGATCATGCATGCACCTATGTGGACACTCAAGCATCAAGTTTTGTGGCCATGTAACACTAAGGCTTAGGGTTTATTTTCCCTATTTAAAATCAACCCAGTGTTTCCAAAAGATGCTCTTTTATCAATTTATGCACACATCCGAGTCCATTTAGGCATCCGGGAAAACTTTCACAGCATTCACCCTTCTGGTGTACACACATTTTTTTTCAAAATCCACTTGTGTTCTGACCGGTGAATTTTTCCAAAGAAAAGCTAGCAGTTATTTCTTTTCAAAAGCGTGTTGGCATTTTCTCTTTTTTTTTTGGTTAATTGATTAATTCTTTTTTGTTTTTCTTTTTTATCTATTTCTTTCAATCAATTTTCCTCAAGCAAAGAAAAGATTAAAAACGGTTTGCAATCTAGGCACGGTTGGTATCCGAGATTACACTTTATAGAAAAAAGGCGTGCGAATGAAAGTACATAAGACCTTTATTTTCGGCATTTCAGACAAACCATCGCAAAGTACATATGACAATATGCTAGATGTGGTAAAATTACTCACAATGAGCAACAGATAATTGAAAGCAATAACGACATGTTCAGTTCAATCACAATGGACATAATAACTGGAAGCAGATAACGTCAAATCACAACGAAAATAAAAAATTACCGGAAAAAATAATTTCAAATCACAACAGAAATAACAAAATAACCGAAAGCAATAATGTCCAAATGTAAACAAATCACAAATTTGGCGACCCGACTATACAACTCTAACTCCTCACAGGAGGAAGTCTAACATGTCGGCCATGTCCTCATCCTCTTGGGCTTTGTCTCCACCTCTCGTAGGTGCAATCCCTACAAACTGATAAATAGCGTCAGATATGAGCTGGGCCACATGCACACTCACCTGTGTCAGGATGGCATAAACCAACTGACACTTCGGTAGGGGGAGGTCAGAGTTGTGGTTGCTGGGCAGGATGTTGCTAAGTAGCAATGTCATCCATATATATGTGAGGGTGGTCATGCTGGTGCGCATGATCCGCACCCGTCTCCCTACAGTGGTCCGGGCGAAGTCTTGCCTCGATATGCATAGCAACTGGGCGATAGCCTCCTCATTAAAGCCCGAGGCCTGACTCCTTCTCTGGCTGTACTTGCACTGCTGGCCCTCTCCCAAGATCAATGGGTGTCCCAGAAACTGACTGAGGGCATCTCCCTCGAAAGGAATCCACTAGCCCCTCACCCAGGAGGGCATATCTCGGACCCCCTCCTTGGTAGGCCAGGCATTAGCGTAGAACTCCATGAATGGGTGTCACAAGTGGTGCCTAGCGCCTGTGGGCTATCTCTCCCTGAAAGTCAGGAAACTCATCGTCCCTCACATAGATTTGTCTCTCTCTGAGGAACAACCATCCCTTGATGGTCTCAAAATGCTGTTGGTGTTCTGCGCTCCGAAACCGGTGTCTGTCGAAGTCCATGTCAGCTTGTGGGGCCGCACTAGAGCCCTCTCCAGTGGTGTCCTTCCTGGACCTCTTCGTGGGGAGCTTTCTCGGGGCCATCTCCTGCAAAGACACATTTGTAAAGTTAGTTTACAAGGAAATACCATTTTAAAGCAAAATCAAGCAAAAATGGCATACGATTCCTTCTGACAAACACAAATATCAATATGAATTTAGAGAAAACTCACACATTGATGCGTATGCTTTTCTAGGATGCATATATATTTACACACACTCATCTTGAGGAAAAACATTTTACGAACATACGTACATATTTGCAAGGTATTTTGCTAGGCTACATCAATATACAAATTGGCAACGTATTTTTGCTACCTACATCAATATACAAACATATTCAAGGTATTTTTGCTACCTATATTAACATGCAGGCATATTCAAAGTATTTTTGCTACCTATATCAACATGCAGCGTATTCAAAGTATTTTTCTACCTATATCTACATACATGCATATTCAAGGTATTTTGCTACCTGTATCAACATACATTTTGGGAGCTAACTCTGCATTTTTTAAGCCATTTTCATGCAGAGGGTGCTCGCCCAGGCAAGCTAACTTTGCTTTATTTTTTTGCAAGAATTCTTTGCAAAATTTTGACTATCCTCCGGGTTTGCGCTTGTTTTATTTTAATTCCTAGGATTACAAACAAACTAGGCATATTCAACTATGACTTAAGAAACATAGGTGAATAAATAACAAAAAGAAATTTAAAAGGTACTAGGCTGCCTCCTAGTAGCGCTTCTTTAACGTCTTGAGCCAGATGTGGGATGATGATATGTTGATCACGGGCCTAGCACCTGCTCGTACCTACCCCTAATTCTCTGAATACAGGAAATGACACTACGCAGTAAAATATGACTACGCTACCACTTACCTTTGTTTACCTTTGCCTTGAATTCGGTGTGGTATCGACCAAATCTTTGCTTATCCTCCGACTCATAGGATGACAAAAATGCATATGCATGCATGCTCATGATTAGGCCGTTCAAGTGTAACAATTTAAACAAATGTTTATTATGTTCAATCTTACTTAAATGCTTGTGGCACCCCTATAGATTGAGCGAGATGGCTCATGATTTAAAATGAGAGTATGCATTTTAAAGCAATAACAGACACAACACAAGGGTTGAAATGCAAACCATCAATCCGATGTTTATTAAATGTTGCGATCAAAGTTTACAAAGGACGGGAAAACTTTAGGGAGCCTTATAGTACAATCATGTATTGACTCCCCAGCTGCCCTTAGTGCTAAGCATAATATCGTTTGACGATATCGGTGTTCACGGGTGAAGGTAACTCTTCATCGTCCATGCTGGCAAGCACCAGTGCTCCTCCTGAGAATGCTTTCTTCATAATGAAAGGTCTTTCGTAGTTTGGAGCCCACTTCCCCCTATTGTCTTTTTAGGCCTAGGATACTTTCTTCAAGACAAGATCCCCTTCGTTGAACTTGCATGGGTGTACTTTCTTGTCGAAAGCATTCTTCACCCATCTTTGATACAAGCATCGTGGCTCATAGCTGCCAATCTCTTACCTTCTATAAGATTGAGTTGATCAAAACGCACTTGGGCCCACTCCGATTCTTTCAACCCGGACTCTGCCAGAATCCTTAAAGAAGGGACCTCTACTTCAAACGGCAGTACGACTTCCATTCCGTTTTCCAACAAAAACAAAGTTGCCCTAGTTGATGTGCGCACTGAGGTTTGGTAACCATGCAGCGCGAAAGGGAGCATCTCATGTCAATCTTTGTATGACAGCGTCATCTTCTGAATGATCTTCTTGACGTTCTTGTTGGCCACCTCAACCGCCCCATTCATCTTGGGCCTATAAGGCATGGAATTAAGGTGTTGGATCTTGAAATCCTCACACATTTCCTTCATCATCTTGTTATTCAGGTTGGTGGCATTGTTCGTTCCTGGGCAACCCATACCAGCAGATTATCTCCTTCTTGATGAATCTAACCACTACGCTCCTTGTCACACTGGAGTATGAAGCAGCTTCAACCCATTTGGTGAAGTAGTCGATCACAACCAAGATGAAGCGATGTCCGTTCGAAGTCATGGGCTCAATGGCTCCGATCACATCTATTCCCCATATATTGACATCTATTGACATTGTCCGCGAATGCCTGGCACTTGCTTTCCATGGTGAGCCAGTAATAGCTTGCCCTTAGAATCTTTCTGGCCATGGCATGCCCATTAGCATGCATCCCAAAGGACCCTTCATGTACCTCCACGAGCATTTTCTTGGCTTCTTTAATGTCCACACATCGGAGAAAAACCATATCATGATTTCGCTTGTACAGGATACCTCTTAGAAAGAAACCAGCTGCCAACCTATGCAATGTCCTCTTATCGTTGTCAGAAGCCCCCTGTGGATACACTTTATACTCTACGTACCGCTTGATGTCGAAGTACCATGGTTTACCGTCTTGCTCCTCTTTTATCAAGAAGCAATGTGTGGGCTTGCCGCGACATCTGAACTCGATGTATGGCAAGTTTCCATGTGGGGTTAGCTGAAACACAGATGCCTGAGTGGCAAGCGCATCAGCCATCTGATTTTCCTCTCTGGGAACGTGGTGGAAGGAGACCTCATCGAAGAACTCAACCAGTTTCTTGATGTAGGCTTGATTGGGTATCAACTTGTGATCCCTAGTTTCCCATTCTCCTCTCAACTGGTGAATTACCAAGGCTGGGTCTCTGTACACTTTGAACAATTTGACGTTAAAATCAATTGCCTCTTGGATTCTGAAGGCGCATGCCTCGTATTCAACCATATTATTCGTGCAATCGAAGCCCAATCTGGTCATGAAGGGAATGCATTTGTTATCGGGATAGATCAAAGCCACCCCAACCCCATGGCCTAGGGCATTGGATGCACCGTCGAACCACACAATCCACTTATCCTTGTCCTCATCCTCCACCTTCTCCCCGAACAAAGCCATGATGTTTTCATTTGGAAACTCCGGATGCATGGGCTGGTATTCATTGAAAGGTTGCTGAGCCAGATAGTCTACCAAGGCGCTTCCTTTTATCACCTTTTGAGTGACATAGACAATGTCAAACTCAGATAGTAGAACTTGCCATCGAGCGATCCATCCTCTAAGAGCGGGTTTCTCAAAAATTTACTTGACTGGGTCCATCTTGGATACCAACCAAGAGTATGGCTTAACATATACTGCCTTAGACGATGGGATGCCTATACCAAGGCACAACACGTCTTTTCCAGCAGAGAGTAGTTCATCTCGTAGGCAGTGAACTTTTTGCTCTAGTAATAGACAACCTGTTCTCTCTTTCCAGAATCGTCATGCTGCCCTAGCATACACCCCATCGACTCATCCAACACTGTCATTTATAGGATAAAAGGTTGCTCGGGCATTGGTGGCATCAGCAAAGGAGGGTTCATAAGGCATTGCTTGATCCTACTGAATTCCACTTGACAGTTGTCGTTCCATTGGATCGACTGATTCTTGTGCAAAAGTTTGAAGAGAGGCTCACAGGTAGTGGTGAGCTACAATATGAACCTTGCTATATAGTTCAGGCGCCCCAAACTTGCTTTTCAGTGCACGGCTCAGGAATCTCTAGGATGGCCTTTACCTTTTTGGGGTCCACCTCTATTTCTTTCTGACTTACGACGAAACCAAGCAATTTTCCCGACTTGACCCCGAAGGTGCGCTTGGCGGGGTCCAATCTTAAATGGTACTTCCACAGTCTCTCAAACAACTTCCGCAAGTTGATGAGATGTTCCTCCTTGGTCCTAGACTTGGCAATCATGTCATCCACGTAGACTTCAATCTCTTTGTGCATCATATCGTGGAATAATGCTATCATAGCCTGCTGATAGGTTGCCCCGGGGTTCTTGAGCCCAAAGTACATCACCTTATAATAGAAGGTTCCCCACAAGGTGATGAACATAGTCTTCTCCATGTCCTTCGGTGCCATCTTTATCTGATTGTAACCCGAGAACCCGTCCATGAAGGAAAACAAAGCAAAATTGGCTGTGTTATCTGCAAGGACATCGATTTGTGGTAAAGGGAAGTTATCCTTTGGACTGGCTCGGTTTAGGTCCCGATAGTCCACACACATCCGTACCTTCCCATCCTTCTTAGGGACTGACACAATATTGGCCAACCATTTGGGGTACCGAGCCACTGCCAAAAAGCTAGGGTCGAACTGCTTTTTCACCTCTTCTTTGATCTTTAAGGACATCTTAGGCTTCATCCTTCTTAGCTTTTGTTTTACCGGTGAACAACTGGGATTCAACGGTAACCGATGTTGTACAATGTCGGGGTTCAAACCGAGCATATCTTGGTACGACCAAGCGAAGATGTCTTGGTAGTTTCGTAGCAAAACCACCTATTCATCTCGGACCGGTGTGGTCATGCCTGTACCAACCTTTACCTCTTTTCTTTCCTCGCCAACACCCAAGTTTACGATTGCCGTTTCTTCTCGGTGTGGCTTCATCTCTCGGTCTTCCTGAACGACCATCCTTTCTAGCTCTAGGGAAAACCCCATATCTTCATCTTCTCCATCCTCGGCTTGGCTTGCTATTCGTTCAAAATCAATGTCAGGGTCCTCGGTATTAGTACCTTCACCGGACTCGTCGTCAGATCTGTACCGTTTAATCGCAATAGAAATAAAAATGTAGATGAATGAGAATGGGTGAAGGTGCAAGAAAAAATGAAGGAAAGATATTATATTATATATCTTGATAGAAAAAAGACATAACGCCATAACAGGGAGAAAACCCTAAAGCCTAGGACCTGCTGCTGTAGGGTTAAAACTAACGAATTACATTATGCCCACCACGGAAACTTTGGGTCGTTCAACAACTTGCCAGTTTCCTAATTGGAAATCAGGAAGGCACGGTTGTACCCAGTTTGAATGGTCTTGGGGGGCTTCGTCGTGTATCATGGTGACTTGCTCTTCACACCTCTAGCCCGCACTCATGAAACTCTATCTGATGTGACATGGATGGGCCTCTTTCACTTGTGGCCCTTATTGTTGGCCCATGCCCCTGCTACTCCTCTCTAGGGCGCTGATGTAAGCTCCATTGGAGCTTGTAGGCCTAGGATCTTCTTAATCAATGGATTCCTTTGCTTCTTGGAAGATGAATGGCAGCGGAATGGAGAAAGGAAGAGAGAGAGGAGACGCCACTTCAAGGAGAAGATGAGTCTAGAAGAAGCTCACCACCATAGGAGGCCATGGATAAGAGCTTGGAGGAAGAAGGAGATGAATGAGGGGAGAGGGAGAGAAGAGCACGAAATTTTGTGCTCTAAATGAGCTTTGAAATCTAAAGTTGAAAAAAAATGCACACAGATGACCTCTCTTTATAGCCTAAGTGTCACACAAAATTGGAGGGAAATTTGAATTTCAATTCAAATTTCACTTGAATTTGAAATTGAATTTGTGGAGCCAAACTTTGGAGCCAAAATTTCACTAATTATGATTAGTGAATTTTAGTTATGGTTCAGCCCCCTAATCCAAGATCAATTCCAAGATTCTCCACTAAGTGTGCTTAGGTGTCATGAGGCATGTAAAGCATGAAAGGCATGCACAAAGTGTGACTATATGATGTTGCAATGGGGTGTAGTAAGCAATTGCTCACCTCCCCCTCTAAAATTGAATTGGATTGGGCTTCTACCAATTCAATTAAATTTATTTCCAACCACACACATCAAATATTCACCTAGTTCATGTGAAATTACAAAACTACCCCTAATACAGAAACTAGTCTTGGTGCCCAAAATACAAGGGCTGAAAAATCCTATATTTCTAGGGTACCCTACCTACAATATGGTGCCCTAAATACAAGGATCAAATATAATGACATCCTAGTCTAATATGTACAAAGATAAGTGGGCTCATACTTAGCCCATGGGCCCGAAATCTACCCTAAGGCTCATGAGAACCCTAGGGCCTTCTCTTGCATCTTTGGTCCAATCTTCTTGGAGTCTTCTATCAAATGCCCTTGGGGGGTAGGATTGCATCATTCCCTCCCCCTTGAAAAGGATTTGACCTCAAATCCAGAGGTTCTTGAAACTCATTAATTCTTTCCTCAACACCTGTAAAAAGAATAAAAACATATGTATTAGTGATGTTGGGTTTGTTAGAGTACGGTAAGGACTGAAAACCCCTTTCCCGGCTGTCTTCACATAAGAGAATATAGTTCCTCACCAACTCAATGAGTGGTGCTACAAGTATAGAAAAATATGGGACAAACCTTTTGTAAAAGTTTATTAAGATATTGAAGCCCCAAATTTCCCTTATACTTGGTGGAGTAGGCCACTCAGGAATGACCTTTATTCTCTTAGGGTCCATGGGAAGCCCTTGATCACTATTTAAAAAGTAAAGGAAAGTAATGGAATAAAACATACCTTTTTCTTTATTTTCATGTTGATTATTCCTACAAAAAAATTACGACAAACCTACCTAATGAGTCCCTATGTACACAAATCATGAAGATGTTGGGTGCATGAGTGATTTTACAAAAGAGTGTTGCACCACTCAACACATTCATCATACCACCTATCATAGGGATTTGGTGCCTAATAATACCTATTTAAGACACCAACAAAGCACAAGGATTTAAGCTCTTGCGAACCAAACCCTCATCCAACAACTCCTTTACTTGAGGAATAACCTCAAGCTCAAGAGGTATGGCGGTGCTAAGGGATGTTTCCCTTGATAGGAGAAGGTAGAAAGATTGTTTAAGAATGAGTGCTATTATAATATCACCTTTTGTTGCAAAATGATTTTCCTTCTTAAAAATCTTCTTGGAAGAATCATTTTCCTCCTTTTCCTTCCCCTTGGCCTTTGAAGACAAGGCCTTACTATCCTTCTTTTTCTTTTGTTTTACTAGTTTTTCTTCCTCATCCCTCTTATCTTTCATAGTCAGTTAATCTTTGGCCACCTGTGAAGGTGTTTGAGGATGCAACACAAATTTAGTGCCAAGATGGGTGAGGGTAATTTCATAAGTTAGGCCATTGTAAATTATCTTCCTATCAAATTGCCATGGCCTTCCTAAAAGAATATGTCCTGCCTCCATGGGAACTATATCACAATTAACTTCATCCTTATATGTCCCAATGGAGAAAGGTACCTTCACTTGTTGGTTAACTATCATTTCCCCTTGCTCATTGAGCCATTGAAGTTTATAAGGTTTTGGGTGGGGAATGATAGTGAGGTTCAACTTGGAAACTAATCTTGTGCTACAACAATTGCAACAAGATCCACTATCCATAATGAGACAACAAGTTTTATCTAAAATTTTGCATCTTGTATGAAAGATGTTCTCTCTTTGGGATTGAGATAGATCACAAGATTGACCTCCAAGGAGCCTTCTAACCATTAATAGGTCACCTTCTTCATGGGGGTAGACTTCCTCACTAGACTCTTCACCCCTTACTTCATCTTCACTTCCACTAGAGGAAGGGCAAGAAGTAGTCTCCTCTTGACTACTATAAATGTCTTGACCCCTCATGATCGTGGTTTTCTTTGTGGGGCATTGAGAGGCAATGTGACCTGTCCCAAGACATTTGAAGCATTTAATATTGCTAGTCCTTTCTTGGGAACTAGTCTTAGGGGTGTATTTCTCTATGGTCCTACCCTTATCTTCCTTAGGTTTTGAAGCTGCATCCCCCAAAATTCCATGGGCTTGGTCCTTCCTTGGATAAGAGTAAGATTTTGAAGAAGGCTTTCTTTTAAGTTGTTGCTCCATTCTTATACAAAGTTGGACTAGCTCATCTAGGTCCCTATATGGAAGGAGTTCAACCTTGTCCCTCACTTCCATATTAAGTCCACTAAGGAACCTAGCTATGCTTGTTCTTTCCTCTTCCCTAAGTCCAGCTCTTAAAAGGAGTAGTTCCATTTGTTGTCTATATTCTTCAACACTCATACTCCCTTGTCTAAGCCTTTGGAGCTTGTCCATAAGCTCTCTTTTATAGTAGGAGGGAATGTGCCTCTTCCTAAGGGCACTCTTAAGATCATTCCAATACTCTACTGGAGGATCCCCATGAATCCTTCGTTCCCTAACAAGGGAAGTCCACCAATAGAGGGCATAGCCTTGAAAGCTAAGGGTAGCCAATGGAACTTTTCTCTCTTCGCTAATATGATGGCAAGCAAAGAGTTGTTCAACCTTCATTTCCCAATCTAAGTAAGCCTCAACATTATCTTTTCCATGAAAATATGGGAGGCTAATGTTAACCTCTTGAGGCCTTCTATCCTTTTCTCTTCTTTGGAAGTGATGTTTAGTATGTGAACTATGACGCCCTCTATAATAGTCGCTAAGTTCTTCACTTAAACTCTTGCAAGAGTCATGACTACTATAGGAAGCATGTTTTTCTCTTTTCATTTCTTTCATTATTTTTCTTCTTTCTTCCTCTCTTATTTTCTCTCTTTCATCTTGACTTATTTCTTCCACTCTTTTTTTACCTTTTTCTTTTCTCTCTTGTTTTTCTTTCCACAACTTAAGGGATCTCAACTCATCTAATATCTTATACAAGGGGTCCTTAGGAGTAGAACCCTCACCATTAACACTAGATGAAGAATGAAGACTCATGTTGGTTCCTAAGTTATGGTTCTTTCTTGTTGGGGGTTTGAAAAATAGGTAAAAGGAACTATGGTTGAAACTAGCAAAAATAAACACTAAAAGAGGTGTGAAAGATAAGGTAAAAACTAATTGGTAAAAGGCAAGCTACCTAGGTGGTTTGACAATGGAGGGTAAAGGAAATAAGGTATGAAAGTAAGCAAGAAATTAAAGTGCAAGAAATGCAAACTAGGCGGATCCTAAGAGTGTTTGGATGACCTCATTTAAGGTTCCCAACAAAACACTCACTATCCTAAGGGAAAATTGCCTAAAATTATTACACACAAATGGAAGTAGGGTGACCTATTGGAGGCTCCCAACTTACTTCCAATGAAAGGCCTTTTTGTTACAAAATTTGGAAGCAAAACAAATTGCCAATTACAAAATTACAAAGAAAAAGTCCCCAATTGTGGTGGCTATTCTATCTTTAGTATTTCACTCAATTTGAAGTGCTTCTTAGTCCAATAGCTCTTAAGGTTGTTGGCCCCTTGCTTCTTGACTCAAATTCTTCAAGATATGGCACCAATCCTCCTTTCCAATTCCCTATATGGCAACTCACAAGCAAGGAAACAAAGAGACAAGCAATAACCAAAGACCAAAAAAATGAAATGAAAGCTAAACCAATAGATTTTTAACAATAAAAATTTCCAAGGATTATTCAACAATTAAAGCAATGAAAAGCACAAAAAAGCAAGCTAGGACTCAAAGAGAAACCTAGAATGGCTCTAAAGTAGAGTAGAAAAACTCGAAAAAAAAGACTCAAGAAACCTCTAGTTTTGGCACTTTTTTTCACAATAATTTTAAATTGAAATTTCATAACTAGGGTTGGTATAAAATAGGCACCAATTATAGAAAAAATTTTGAGCCAAAACAACAAGCACACTTTCCTTTCACTTTTTTTTCCTGGACACTGATTTTTCTTCCAACTTGTGCGATTTTTCTTATTTTTTCCTTTAATACAAATAGCTTGGTTCTTTTTTTATAATTTTGTTCCAGATGTCTAGAAAATTCAGTAAAACGTTCAGCTCAGAAAACGTAGTGACCAATTCCCAGTAATTTGTACAAGTTCGTATGTTCAAGCTGCCAGCACCAGCGATTTCAACCTAGGAATTGATTTATAACATGTTATGAACTAAATAACATGCATGAATTAGACTCAAAATTAAAAAGTTAGGCTAAGAATGACAAGAATACATGAACAAATGTATCTAGAATTCAATCAACAAAAAAAAAATTCAACACAAACTTAGAACATAATGTGACAATTACTATGACTAAACATGACTCTAAGACAACATGGATTAAGTGATTTACACTTAGATTTTTGTGTTTTTTTTTCTAATCAATATTTTGGAAGAAAATTTAGATCTAGGGTTCAGCACAAGAATATTATGAATGAAAAATGATAGAACCTAAAATGAACACAAAAACAAGATTCAAGAGTAGATCTACAAAATTTGAACCATAGAAAGGCAAGAACAAGTGTAGATCTAAGATTTAATCGGTTTATTTTTTTATAATATACTCTAAACAGCACCAAACCACAAGAAAATGGAGGATATACATGGAGAATAAGATGAAGAACAAGGAATTAAAGAGAATTCACCGAACAAAAAGATAGAGGAAGCAAAAGAACATCACCTAGATGAAGATGCTCTTGATACCACATGATGTAAGCTCCATTGGAGCTTGTAGGCCTAGGATCTTCTTCATCAATGGATTCCTTTGCTTCTTGGAATATGAATGGCAGCGGAATGGAGAAAGGAAGAGAGAGAGAGGAGACGCCACTTCAAGGAGAAGATGAGTCTAGAAGAAGCTCACCACCATAGGAGGCCATGGATTAGAGCTTGGAGGAAGAAGGAGATGAATGAGGGGAGAGGGAGAGAAGAGCACGAAATTTTGTGCTCTAAATGAGCTTTGAAATCTAAAGTTGAAAAAAAATGCACACAGATGACCTCTATTTATAGCCTAAGTGTCACACAAAATTGGAGGGAAATTTGAATTTCAATTCAAATTTCACTTGAATTTGAAATTGAATTTGTGGAGCCAAACTTTGGAGCCAAAATTTCACTAATTATGATCAGTGAATTTTAGTTATGGTTCAGCCCCCTAATCCAAGATCAATTCCAAGATTCTCCACTAAGTGTGCTTAGGTGTCATGAGGCATGTAAAGCATGAAAGGCATGCACAAAGTGTGACTATATGATGTTGCAATGGGGTGTAGTAAACAAATTCTCACCTCCCCTTCAATTAAATTTATTTCCAACCACACACAAATATTCACCTAGTTCATGTGAAATTACAAAACTACCCCTTATACAAAAACTAGTCTAGGTGCCCAAAATACAAGGGCTGAAAAATCCTATATTTCTAGGGTACCCTACCTACAATATGGAGCCCTAAATACAAGGATCAAATATAATGACATCCTAGTCTAATATGTACAAAGATAAGTGGGCTCATACTTAGCCCATGGGCCCGAAATCTACCCTAAGGCTCATGAGAATCCTAGGGCCTTCTCTTGCATCTTTGGTCCAATCTTCTTGGAGTCTTCTATCCAATGCCCTGGGGGTAGGATTGCATCAGGCGCTTCTTCTCACATCTGCACACGTGGGCCTATAGCCTACTCCAAACCTCCCGCGGTTTTCCTTGAATTCTACCAAGTTGGCCATTCCATCGTTGTTCCGTCCTAAACCTTTGGAAGCAATGACTTGCAAGATTATTTTGATGATGCCAAAGAATCAAGAGTTAAGAAAGTTCCAAAGAATCAGGCTTCAAGAATCAAGTCTCAAAGAATCAAGATTCAAGAACAGTTAAGTTTCAATATTCAAGATTCAAGAACAATCAAGATCAAGATTCAAGAGAAGTTGATTTCAAGATTCAAGAGAAGAAATCGAGAAGCAATAGTCAAGACTTCACAAGGGAAGTATTTTTTTCAAAATATCCAAACATAGCACATATTTGTTTTTCAAAAGAGTTTTCTCAAAAATTTTATGAGTTACCAGAGTATTTACTCTGGTAATCGATTACCAGTTTCATGTAATCGATTACTAGTGACCAAATTTGATTTCAAAATGGTTTTAACTGATTTGCAACGTTCAAAATATTTTTCAAATAGTGTAATCGATTACACTATATTGGTAATCGATTACCAGTGTATTTGAACGTTAGAATTCCAATCCAATTGTGAAGAGTCACAACTTTTCATAAAATGCATTGTGTAATCGATTACATGATTATGGTAATCGATTACCAGTGATAAATTTTGAATAAAAGGTCAAAATTTGTAACTCTTGACATGATTTGCTCAAGGTTATAACTCTTCCAATGGTTTTCTTGACCAGACATGAAGAGTCTATAAAAGTAAGACCTTGACTTGCATTCAATAGAACTTTTACAACTCTTTAACAATTTTTGAGAAACTTCTAAGAATTCCTTTCTACTCATCTCTCTTCTTGTTCTTCCTTTGCCAAAAAGCTTTCTAAGTTTTGTTTTTCTGCAAGTGAAAATTCTGCAAAAACAAAAGTGTGCTATCTTTTCTTCTCTTCTCCCTTTGCCAAAAGAATAGAAGGACTAATCCCCTGAATTCTTTTGTGTCTCTCTTCTCCCTTTGCCAAAAGAATAGAAGGATGAATCGCCTGAATTCTTTTGTGTCTCCCTTCTCTCTTTCCAAGAGAATTCAAAGGACTAACCGCCTGAGAATTCTTTTGATTCTTCCCTTCCCCTTAAACAAAAGATTTCAAAGGACTAACCGCCTGAGAATTCTTTGTCCTAACACATTGGAGGGTACATCCTTTATGGCACAAGTAGAGGGTACATCTACTTGGGTTGTTATACTGATAACAAGAGAGGGTACATCTCTTGTGGATCAGTTCAAGTAGAGGGTACATCCACTTGGTTGTTTAAAGAGAACAAGGGAGGGTACATCCCTTGTGGATCTTTGGCTTCTAAAGGATTTTATAAGGTTGAAAGAAATATCAAGAATCGTTGGTTGCTTGGGGACTGGATGTAGGCACGGGTTGTTGCCGAACCAGTATAAATCTTGTGTTTTTCTTCTTCTTCCCTACACTCTTTAATTTCCGGTGTGTACTTTTAATTGCCGCTATAGTTTTGGTTAAGTTATTGTTCTTTACTTTCTTAACTTAGTAGTAAAACCCCAATTGAATCTAGTAACATCAAGAAGGATAAATTTTAATTAGTCAAGGCACATTAATAATTAATTCAACCCCCCTTCTTAATTATTCTGAGGCCACTTGATCCAACAAGTGGTATCAGAGCAGGTATCTTGAGAAAAGTTTCACAACTTCAAGATTCATGGCCTCCTCTGATGCAACTCCAAGTAGATTGGGCTAGAGATCCAAGGGAAGGCCCGAGGGTTCTCATGAGTCTTAGGGTAGATTTCGAGCCCATGGGCTAAGTATGAGCCCGATTATCTTTGTAAATATTAGAATAGGTTTTTACTTCGTCTGGGCCTTGTATTTTGGCCATTCTATTGAGTAGTCTTTGTAGTAAGGACTTTTTTTTTTGTATTTTCATGTTTTTTTTGTCATGGGGTGAGCTTAGCTATTATAGGGGGTATGTAGGAGGTAAGCTTAGCTATTAGAGAGGTATGTGTAGCTAAGCTCTAGCTTCTTTAGGAATCTTCTCAAGGAAGCTTCTCAAGGAGGTGAGCTTAGTTATTAGAGGGGTGTGTGTAGTTAAGCTCTAGCTTCTCAAGGAAGTTTTCTCAAAGAAGCTTCTCAAGGAAGTTTTCTCAAGAAAGCTTCTCAAGGAAGCTACCTAGTCTATAAATAGAAGAATGTGTAACACTTGTTGTAAATTTGATGAATGAGAGTCTTGTGAGACATAACTCAAAGTTCAACTTCTCTCTCTTTTTTTTCCTTCAATTTCGTGCTCCCCCTCTCTCTTTCTCTCCCTCTTTCTTTTCCTCCATTGAAGCATCCTCTCCAAGCTTCTTATCCCAGACTCATCTTGGTGGGGAAGCTCCTTCTTCCAAGGCTTATTCCCTAGTGGATGGCGCCGCCTCTTACCTCTTCTCCTTTGTCTTCCGCTGCATCTCCATGGTGGAAAATCGCCATTAAAGGACCTCATTGAAGCTCAAAGATCCAGCCTCCATAGAAGCTCCACAAGCAAGTTCCATCAAGTGGTAATCAAAGCATAAGAGCTTCAAGTAGGTGCTCCTTAAACCTCCATTAATTTTTTGCTTTACCTTCTCTTCCATTGTTGTTTCTTCATTTTTTTCTCCATGTATCTCCTCACATGTCTTTTGCTAAATGTTTTTAACATGATTCTTTAGAGTTTCCACCAATTAAACTTGCTATAGAAGCTAGATTTGATTTTCTATGGTTCAAATTTCTTGTTCTTGTTCTTGAACCATGAATTGTGTTGAGTTTAGGTTCCTTTGAGTTTTGTCTTGTTATTTTTTGTGGCTGAAACCTAAATCATAAAATTCTTACAAAAATATTAAAGTAGAAGAAAACCTCAAAAATCTAGAGTGACTTGTTCACCTATTGTAGTTTTGTCATAGAAGTCATGTCTAGTCATGAAACTTGTCACATAAGATTTCTTATGTTGTGCTGAATTTTATTTTCTTGTTTCTTTGTCTAACTCATTTGTTCATGAGTGTATGAAATTCTTTTAGCCTATTATTTGATTTGAGTCAAATCTTTCATGTTAATTAGTCCTTAACATGTTCATGCAAAATTCTTAGAGAGTCTTTGATTGTGAACCTTTTCTTGAACTTTTAGGTTTCCTTATGATTGTGTCTATTGTGAATTTGAGTTTTGGTGATTGAATTGCTGGCTGAAATGTTGATCCTAAGTGAATATTGAACTCCTAAAACTATGGTAAACAATACTAGTGAGTTCAACATACATAGGAAGGTTGAAAGTAAGCCCAAGGCAATCAATATACCATGCTTAAAAAACAAAATCGCTGGTGCTGGAAGCTTGGACATACAAACTTGTAAAAATTACTGAGAATTGGTTACTTTGAATTTTGAGCTGAACTTTTTACTGAATTTTCTAGACATCTGAAAAAAAGTTATAAAAAAAGAACTAAGTGATTTGGATAAAAGTAAAAAATACGAAAAATCATACAAGTTGGCAGGAAAATCAGTATCCAGAAAAAAAAAGGTGAAAGGGGAAGTGTGCTTGTTGTTTTGGCTCAAAATTTATTCTATAATTGGTGCCTATGTTATACCAATCTTAGTTCGGAAATTTCAATTGAAAATTACTATGAAAACAAGTGTCAAAGCTAGAGGTTTGTTGAGTCTTTTTTTTTGTAGTTTTTTTACTCTACTCTAGAGCCATTCTAAGTTTCTCTTTGAGTCCTAGCTTGCTTCTATGTCCTTTTCATTGCTTTAATTGTTGAGTAATCCTTAAAAAATTGTCTTGTTAAAAATCCATTGGTTTAGCTTTTATTTCATTTTTTTTTGTCTTTGGTTATTGCTTGTCTCTTTGTTTCCTTGTTTGTGGGTTGCCATATAGGGAATTGGAAGGAGGATTGGTGCCATCCCTTGAAGAATTTGAGTCAAGAAGAAAGGGGCCAACCACCTTAAGAGCTATTGGACTAAGAATATCTCCAAATTGAGTGAATCACCAAAGAGAGAACAACCACCAAAATTGAGGACCATTTTGTAATTTTGTAATTTGCAATTTACTTACCTTCATTGCTTTCAAGTTTTGTAACAAAAAGGCCTTTCATTGGAAGTGTGTTGGGAGCCTCCAATAGGTTACCAAACTTCCATTTGTGTGTAATAATTTTAGGCAATTTTTCCTTAGGTTAGTGAGTATTTTGTTGGGAACCTTGAATGTGGTCATCCAAACACTCTTAGCATTCGCCTAGTTTACATTTCTTGCTTACTTTCATAGCTTATTTCCTTTACCTTCCATTGTCAAACCGCCTAGATAGCTTTCCTTTTACCAATTAGTTTTTTTTTACCTTATCTTTCACACCTCTTTTAGTGTTTATTTTGGCTACTTTCAACCATAGTTTCTTTTACCTTTTTGTTTTCAAACCTCCAACAAGAAAGAACCACAACTTAGGAACCAACATGAGTCATCATTCATCTAGTGTTAATGGCGAGGGTACTAGTCATAAAGACCCTTTATCTAGAATTTTATATGAGTTGAGTTCCCTCAAGTTATGGAAAGAAAAACAAGAGAGAAAAGAAAAAGGGAAAAAAAGAGTGGAAGAAATAAGTCAAGATGAAAGAAAGAAAATAAGAGAGGAAGAAAGAAGAAAAATAATGAAAGAAATGAAAAGAGAAAAATATGCCTCCTATAGTAGTCATAACTCTTGCAAGAGCCTAAGTGAAGAACTTCGTGACTATTACGAAGGAAGGCATAGGTCACATCTTAGACCTCACTCCCATAGAAGAGAAAAGGAAAGAAAGCCTCAAGAGGCTAACATTAACCTCTCATACTTCCATGGAAAGGACAATGTAGAGGCTAACTTAGATTGGGAAATAAGGGTAGAGCAACAACTTAAAAGCAAGTCTACTTCAAAATCTTATGGCTCTCACTCTTATCCAAAGAAAGGCCAAGGTCAAGGCTTCTTAGGGGTGACACCTTCTAAGCCCGAAGATGATAAGGGGAAGACAATAGAAAAGCAAGCCCCTGAGGCTAGTATGCAAGAGAAAACTAGCTCTATAAAGTGCTTTAAATGTCTTGGAAGAGGACACATTACTTCTCAATGCCCCACCACAAAAACCATGATTATGAGGGGCCAAGACATTTATAGTAGCCAAGATGAGGCTACTACTTCACCTTCCTCTAGTGAAAGTGAAGAAGCAAAAGGGGAAGAATCTAGTGAAGAAATCTACCCCCAAGAAGAAGGACAACCATTAGTGGTTAAAGAGAAGTGTAAGGAGGTAAGTGTCTCCTCCAAGAGTTTAGCTAAGAAGGAAACTCATTTTACAATAAAGACAAACATTAAAGAAACGTTCCCTCTTAGACAACCTCCACATTTTCTCTTTTGTAAAAAGACACTTGCTAGCATTGCCACACCTCTTGGGCTTGAGTTTATTCCTCAAGTAAAGAAGTTGTTGGATGAGGGTTTGGTTCGCAAGAGCTTAAATCCTTGTGCTTTGTTGGTGCCCAAAATAGGTATTATTAGGCACCAAGTCCCTAAAATAGGTGGTATGATGAATGTTTTGAGTGGTGCAACCCTCTTTTGTAAAATCACTTGTACACCTAACATCTTCATGGTGTGTGTACATAGGGACCCATTAGGTAGGTTTGTTCTTATTTTTAGTTTCAATACAGACTTAGGTACTCATATGGGATACCTTAGGTTTCTCATACTTTTTGGTAGGAATAATCAATATGAAAATACAGAAAAAGGTATGTTTTATTGCGTTACTTTTCTTAATTTTTCAAATAGTGATCAAGGGGTTCCCATGAACCCTAAGAGAATAAAGGTCATTCCTGAGTTGTCCACTCCACCAAGTATAAGAAAAATTTGGGGCTTCCATGACTTAACAAACTTTTACCAAAGGTTTGTCCCATATTTTTCTATACTTGAGGTGGTGAGAAACCATGTTCCTTCATGGGAAGATGCCCAGGAAATGGGTTTTCAGACCTTACCTTACTTCAACATACCGAACACCACTAATACATATGTTTTTGTTCTTTTTACAGGTGTTGAGGGAAGGAGCCCAGAGTATGAAGAACCTCGGGATTTGAGGTCAAATCCTTTCCAAGGTGGAGGGAATGATGCAATCCTACCCCGCAAGGGAATTGGGTAGAAGAATCCAAGTAGATTGGGCTAGAGATCCAAGGGAAGGCCCGAGGGTTCTCATGAGCCTTAGGGTAGATTTCGAGCCCATGGGCTAAGTATGAGCCCAATTATCTTTGTAAATATTAGAATTGGTTTTTCCTTCGTCTGGGCCTTCTATTTTGGCCATTCTATTGAGTAGTCTTTGTAGTAAGGACTTTTTTTTGTATTTTCATGTTTTTTTTGTCATGGGGTGAGCTTAGCTATTATAGGGGGTGTGTAGCTAAGCTCTAGCTTCTCATCTCAAGGAGGTAAGCTTAGCTATTAGAGAGGTATGTGTAGCTAAGCTCTAGCTTCTTTAGGAATCTTCTCAAGGAAGCTTCTCAAGGAGGTGAGGTTAGTTATTATAGGGGTGTGTGTAGCTAAGCTCTAGCTTCTCAAGGAAGTTTTCTCAAAGAAGCTTCTCAAGGAAGTTTTCTCAAGAAAGCTTCTCAAGGAAGCTACCTAGTCTATAAATAGAAGCATGTGTAACACTTGTTGTAACTTTGATGAATGAGAGTCTTGTGAGACATAACTCAAAGTTCAACTTCTCTCTCTTTTTCTTCCTTCAATTTCGTGCTCCCCCCTCTCTCTTTCTCTCCCTTTTTCTTTTCCTCCATTGAAGCATCCTCTCCAAGCTTCTTATCGCAGACTCATCTTGGTGGTGAAGCTCCTTCTTCCAAGGCTTATTCCCTAGTGGATGGCGCCGCCTCTTACCTCTTCTCCTTTGTCTTCCGCTACATCTCCATGGTGGAAAATCACCATTAAAGGACCTCATTGAAGCTCAAAGATCCAGCCTCCATAGAAGCTCCACAAGCAAGCTTCATCATCCTCAAATTCTCTGTTTCTTGAAGGAAACTCCATCCATAGGCCACCTATCTTTAATGGTGAGGGTTACCACTATTGGAAAACCTGAATGCAAATCTTTATTGAAGCCATAGATTTAAACATTTGGGAAGCAATAGAAATAGGACCTTATGTACCCACCATAGTAGATGCAAGCACTAGCACAACAACAAAAAAACCTAGAGATAAATGGACTGAAGAAGATAGAAGAAGAATCCAATATAATCTTAAAGCCAAAAACATTATTACGTCTGCCCTAGGAATAAATGAATATTTTAGAGTGTCAAACTATTCAAATGCAAAGGAGATGTGGGATACTCTCCAACTTACACATGAAGGCACCACTGATGTGAAAAGATCTAGAATCAATACCCTTACACATGAATATGAATTATTTAGGATGAACCCTAATGAGAACATCCAAATTATGCAAAAAAGATTCACACACATAGTCAATCATCTTGCCTCCTTAGGAAAAACCTTCCCTAATGAAGATTTAATTAATAAAGTTTTAAGATGCTTAAGTAGGGAATGACAGCCCAAGGTAACTGCCATTTCTGAAAGTAAAGATCTTTCCTCTATGTCTCTTGCCACTTTATTTGGAAAATTGTAGGAACATGAAATGGAACTTCAACGTCTCAACCAAAATGAAGAGACCGAAAAAAGGAAAAGAAGCATAGCACTCAAAGCCTCATCTTCAATGCAAGAAGAAGAAGAAGAAGAATTTGATGATGAAGAGGACTTCTCACTCTTTATGAAGAAGTTTCATAAATTCGTCAAAAATAGAAGAATGGAGAGAAGCCATAACTTCAACAATGGGAAGAGATCCCAAGAAGTTTCTCCTACACTTAAATTCTATAAGTGTAATCAACCCGGTCACATAAAGGCAAACTGCCCCTCAAATGAGTCATGGCCCGAGAAGAATGAGAAGAAAAGCTATAAAGAAAGAAGATCCAAGAAGGCATATATTGCTTGGGATGACAATGACTCATCCGATGGTTCAGAGAAGGAGATCAATCTTCTATCCAAGGACTATGAAAGTGATGAGAACATCTCTCAAGAAGTTTAAGTAAGAAAAACAAAAGGCTAACTTCCATCTTCAAAGATCTAAGCACTTGAATCATGAAAAAGGTAACATCAAAACCATTCTCTTTTAAATTAAGTTGGTTGAAATTTTCCTTTCAATTAAACTTGTTTATATGATGACTAAAAAAAATATTTGTTTGTCTTGATTGATTGTTATTTGTTTAATTGAGTTATTTTCTTTCTCGAAGCATGAAGTTTATTATTAAAACAAATACTTGATAGTGCCTATGATTCTTACATTATTTTTTGTATGATATGTGATTTACTTGCTTAAATGTCATTCATAAAGCTTTTTCAAAAATCTATTATGTTATATATATTTATTTTCATTTAAGAGTTTTTAGATATAAAAGTATTTTGACCCCCTCTCAAATCCTTTCACCCTAAGATGTCATTCAACATTTAGTTTTGCTAAAATGTTCTCTGGTAATCGATTACTACAATATTGTAATCGATTACAGACAGTCAGAAAGAGTGTAATCGATTATCGAATGTTGTAATCGATTACAACGCGTCCCTACTCCTATAAATTCAGATTTCAAAATATGAAATCTGAAACCTCTCATTCCTCTCCCGAACCCTCATTCCCAATTCGTATTTCTACCATAACTTACTCATTTCTTATCCAAATCACGTCGCACAAAGCCCAAAATTCATCTTTTTTCATTCTCTTTCATTTCAACTGATTGAAATTTCGAATAAGTCTCTCTAATGGTGGAACCATCAAAGAAGCGCAAAGGTTCTTCAAGTAGAAGCCAACGACACTCCGAGGCTCAGGATACTCCAATTCCTTCCTCCATTTCCTCATCCTCATTGTTCTTATCAAAAGAACAATGTATACGATACACAAACCTCTTCTCCTCTCGTTCTATCATTGACCCTAACTTCATAGATATGGATTTCTTTTCTAATGAGAGTTTCGAATGCATTCAAGCATTTCAAAACTTAAATCTCATTCCTTTTATCTCTTTAAAACTGTCTGTGTATTTTGAATTGGTAAAAGCTTTTTATTCTAACCTTGAAATTCAAGAAAGTACCTTGATTTCTGAGGTTTATGGGATAAAGATGGTCATTGACCAATCCCTCTTCTATGATTTGACCCAATTGTCTAGTGACGGTGTACCATTTGAAGGTGCACTGGACGATGATTGGAAGTTTGATTTTTTTGTGCATGATGTCCGACGGTTGGTTTGCACCAACCAAGCGGATATGACCGGAAGGCTGCTTGCCGGTTCATTGGCTCTTGAAAGCCGCATCCTTCACTATCTTATTGTTCGTATCTTACTCCCAAGATCTTCAAACCTTGCACAAGTTTCTGAAGCAGATCTTATAGTCATGTGGGCCTTTCATACCGGTCGACAAATTGATTGGGCACACCTAGTCCGATATCGCATGCATAAGGCATTGCGATTAAATGCTCCTTTGCCTTATCCTCATTTAGTCACTCTTTTCCTTCAACATTTTAACATCCCTCTTGATTATGAACCGTATGTTCCAATCAAGAGATCTTTCTTGATCGATGCTGCTATGGTTGCGTCCTTTGGTTACCGCAAAGAGTGTGATGGATCTTGGGTAAAAAAGGGTGCTCAACCAAATGATGATGAAGGGCAATTACCAGTTGAAGGGGACTCTTCTCTCCTTCAGAGTATTTTAGACAGGTTTAATGGACTTCAAACCTATGTTGGTGAGAGGTTTGATGCTTTGGAATGACAAGTGGACACGCGATTCGATGAAATGGACTCAAGGATCACAAAGGTTGAAGAAGATGTCACCATTATTCGCGACTGCCTTGATTTACCTCCACCACCACCATCAGTTTAGACATTACTATTATTAATAGTATTTTGATTTCTAGCCGTGTATTTGGCTATATTATTATAACATTTGAACACTTAGTATTTCTTTTAATATTTGCTTAGTATGACTGAACATGATATTTATGGTTTGTGATATATGACTAAGTGGTTTGCATTTCAATTTGGTTTTATTCATGTTTTGCTTTATGTATGTTTTAGAATCTTTTATGTTTGTTTTACAAATTATGCTTTGTGTATGATTAAATTATTCATGTTTTATGCACTTTGGCCTTTTTGATGTTGCCAAAGGGGGAGAGAAAAATGGGCATTTTAGAAATCAAGATATTATATTTTCAAAGCTTTAAAATTAAGCATAAATTCAAAAAGAAAGGGGGAGAAAGAGATGAGTGAACGGTAGAACAAAACTTGTATGTATCCTCTTGATTTCAAAATTTTCATCATAAAAAAGGGGGAGATTATGGAAGCAATGACTTGCAAGATTATTTTGATGATGCCAAAGAATCAAGAGTTAAGCAAGTTGCAAAGAATCAGACTTCAAGAATCAAGTCTCAAAGAATCAAGATTCAAGAACAATTAAGTTTCAAGATTCAAGAACAATCAAGATCAAGATTCAAGAGAAGTTGATTTCAAGATTCAAGAGAAGAAATCGAGAAGCAACAGTCAAGACTTCACAAGGGAAGTATTTTTTTTCAAAATATCCAAACATAGCACATTTTTGTTTTACAAAAGAGTTTTCTCAAAAATTTTCTGAGTTACCAGAGTATTTACTCTCTGGTAATCGATTACCAGTGACCAAATTTGATTTCAAAATGGTTTTAACTTATTTGCAACATTCCAAAATATTTTTCAAATAGTGTAATCGATTACACTATATTGGTAATCGATTACCAGTGTATCTGAACGTTGGAATTCAAATCCAATTGTGAAGAGTCACAACTTTTCATAAAATGCATTGTGTAATCGATTACATGATTATGGTAATTGATTACCAGTGATAACTGTGGAAGAAAAGTTTCATGGTGAATCAAAGGTGATTCAAAGGTGTTTTGATGATAACAATGATGATAACAAAAGATGATGACAAAGGTGATGACAAAAAGCTCAAAGATCAATCAAAGAACAACTCAAGTGAATCAAGAACAATTCAAGAGTTCAATATAGAATCAAGAAGAATTCAAGACTCAAGAGAAAAGTTAAGAGTCATGAATCAAGATTCAAGGTTCAAGATCTCAAGATTCAAGACTCAAGATTCAAGAATCTAGAGAAGGCTTAATCAATATAAGTATGAAAAGTTTTTCTCAAAAATTGAGTAGCACATGATTTTTCTCAAAACATGTTTACCAAAGAGTTTTTACTCTCTGGTAATCGATTACCAGATTGTTGTAATCGATTACCAGTAGCAAAATTGTTTCGAAAAAGTTTTCAAATTGAATTTACAACGTTCCAATTAATTTCAAAAAGCTGTAATTGATTACAATGTTTTGGTAATCGATTACCAGTGCCTTTGAACGTTGAAATTCAAATTCAAATGTGAAGAGTCACATCCTTTCACATAAAAGCTTTGTGTAATCGATTACACTGATTTGGTAATCGATTACCAGTGATTGTTTCTGAATAAAATCAAAAGATGTAACTCTTCAAATAGTTTTTGACTTTTTCAAATTGGTTTTTTAAGTTTTTCTAAAAGTCATAACTCTTCTAATGGTTGTCTTGACCAGACATGAAGAGTCTATAAAAGCAAGGCTTTGTTTTGCATTTCAAGAATCTTGAATACTTATTCAATCAATCTTTTACAAACCTTGAATCTCTTTGAACTTCTTCTTCTTCTTTGTACCAAAAGCTTTCTGAAGTTTTCTGGTTTTCTAAACCTTGAAAACTTGTGTTATTCATCTTTTCATTCTCTTCTCCCTTTGCCAAAAAGAATTCGCCAAGGACTAACCGCCTGAATTCTTTTTGTGTGTCTCTTCTTCCTTTTCCAAAAGAACAAAGGACTAACTGCCTGAATTCTTTTGTGTCTCCCTTCTCCCTTGTCAAAGAATTCAAAACGACACAGTCTGAGAATTCTTTTGATTCTTTCCATTCCCTAATACAATAGTGTTCAAAGGACTAACCGCCTGAGAATTCTTTTGTATCCCCATTCACAAAGTATCAAAGGTTTAGCCGCCTGAGATCTTTGTCTTAACACATTGGAGGGTACATCCTTTGTGGTACAAGTAGAGGGTACATCTACTTGGGTTGTTGACTGAGAACAAGAGAGGGTACATCTCTTGTGGATCAGTTTTAGTGGAGGGTACATCCACTAGGTTCAAAGAGAACAAGGGAGGGTACATCCCTTGTGGATCTTTGCTTGTAAAAGGATTTTTACAAGGTTGATAGAAATCTCAAGGACCACAGGTCGCTTGGGGACTGGATGTAGGCACGGGTTGTTACCGAACCAGTATAAAAACTCTTGTGTGTTTGTCTCCTTCTTCCCTACTCTTTTACTTTCCACTGTGCATTTAATTTCCGCTTTTACTTTCTGTTAAATTTCTCTTCTACTCCTCATTCTCTTAACAATTTAGTAAAAGCCTTAGAAGAGTAATTTTTAATTAGTAAAGGTTTAGGAATAATTAATTCACCCCCTCCTTCTTAATTATTCTGAGGCCACTTGATCCAACAATAACTTTTGAATAAAAGGTCAAAAGTTGTAACTCTTGACATGATTTTCTCAAGGTTATAACTCTTCCAATGGTTTTCTTGACCAGACATGAAGAGTCTATAAAAGTAAGACCTTGACTTGCATTCAATAGAACTTTTACAACTCTTTAACAATTTTTGAGAAACTTCTAAGAACTCCTTTCTACTCATCTCTCTTCTTGTTCTTCCTTTGTCAAAAAGCTTTCTAAGTTTTGTTTTTCCAAACCTTGTTTTTCTGCAAGTGAAAATTCTGCAGAAAACAAAAGTGTGCTATCTTTTCTTCTCTTCTCCCTTTGCCAAAAGAATAGAAGAACTAACCGCCTGAATTCTTTTGTGTCTCTCTTCTCCCTTTGCCAAAAGAATAGAAGGACTAACCACTAGAATTCTTTTGTGTCTCCCTTCTCTCTTTCCAAGAGAATTCAAAGGACTAACCGCTTGAGAATTCTTTTGATTCTTCCCTTTCCCTTAAACAAAAGATTTCAAAGGACTAACCGCCTGAGATATCTTTTGTTTCCCCTTACAAAGATTCAAAGGACTAATCGCCTGAGAATTATTTGTCCTAACACATTGGAGGGTACATCCTTTGTGGCACAAGTAGAGGGTACATCTACTTGGGTTGTTATACTAAGAACAAGAAAGGGTACATCTCTTCTGGATCAGTTCAAATGGAGGGTATATCCACTTGGTTGTTCAAAGAGAACAAGGGAGGGTATATCCCTTGTGGATCTTTGGATTGTAAAGTATTTTACAAGGTTGAAAGAAATCTCAAGAACCGTTGGTTGCTTGGGGACTGGATGTAGGCACGGGTTGTTGCTGAACCAGTATAAATCTTGTGTTTGTCTTCTTCTTCCCTACACTCTTTAATTTCCACTGTGTACTTTTAATTACCGCTTTACTTTTGGTTAAGTTATTGTTCTTTACTTTCTTAACTTAGTAGTAAAAGCCTAATTGAATCTAGTAACATTAAGGATAAATTTTAATTAGTCGAGGCACATTAATAATTAATTCAATCCCCCTCCTTCTTAATTATTTTGAGGCCACTTGATCCAACAAAACCCATTCCAGGCTTATACCCATGTCCTAACATCACATAGGCCACCATCATCATGGTGTCTGACATGCAGGGTCGCATCGAGAGGGATTCCATCGAAGCATTGCTCACTACCTCAAAGGATTGAAAAGTCGTCTCCAAGGATTCTTCTGCGGCTTCAACATACGACATAGAAGAAGGGCAGCTTACTAAAATGTCCTCTTCCCTTGAGACAATGACTAAACGCCCTTCCACCATGAACTTCAATTTTTGGTGGAGCGTCAAAGGGACCACCCCAACCGAGTAAATCCACGGCTGACCCAAAAGACAGCTATATGTCGGATTAATGTCCATCACTTGGAAGGTGATCTGGCAAGTGCGGGGTCCGATTTGAACTTGGAGATCATCTCCCCTATAACATTTTGGCGGGTGCCGTCAAAAGCCCGTACTATCATGGAGATCAGCCTTAGATGTGACACGTTGAAAGGCAGCTTGTTCAGTGCACTCTTAGGCATGACATTAAGCGATGAGCCATTGTTGATGAGTACCTTAGCCACAATGTGGTCCATACACTTAACGGACACGTGTAGGACCATATTGTGTCCCAGCCCTTCGACAGGGATCTCCTCCTCGGTGAAGGTGAGGTAGTTATTAGCCGTGATATTGCTGATGATGCCCTCGAAGCCTTCCACAAAGATATCTTGGGCCATGTGGGCCTCATTTAAAACTTTAACCAATAACACCTGGTGAGGTTCGGAATTCATGAGTAGCTCTAACAGAGAGACCCTAGCTGGGGTCTTGTTGAGTTGCTTAATCACTTTGAACTCACTCTGTTGAATGATCCGGAGGAACTCGTTGGCTTCTTCCATGGACACTTTCTTTTCATCGAAGTCTCCTCCTTTCTCAGCGAATCTCCTGGCCAAAACATCCTCATCCAGAGTGGGGCTCGCTTCGTTGGTCTCTTCTGCGACCACCTTTGCTTTTCCTTTGGTATTTGTGGGTTGCACCGATGGGTCAGGTGCTATGAAGACGCGACCGCTATGGGTCACAAGGGCATTGGATAAAAGACTCTAAGAAGATTGGACTGGAGATGCAAGAGAAGGCCCTAGGGTTCTCATGAGCCTTAGGGTAGATTTCGGGCCCATGGGCTAAGTATGAGCCCGCTTATCTTTGTACATATTCGATTGAGGTTTCATTATTTTTTGGCCTTGTATTTAGGGCTCCATAATATAGGTAAGGTACCCTAGAAATGTAGGATTTTTCAGCCCTTGTATTTTAGGGCACCTAGACTAGTTTTATATTAGGGGTAATTTTGTAATTTCACATGCATTAAGTGAATATTTGATGTGTGCGGTTGGAAATAAATTCAATTGAATTGGGAGAAGCCCAATCCAATTAAATTTTAGAGGGGGGAGGTGAGGATTTGCTTGCTACACCCCATTGCCACATCATATAGTCACACTTTGTGCATGTCCTTCATGCTTTACATGTCTCATGACACCTAAGCACACTTAGTGGAGAATCTTGGACTTGATCTTGGATTAGTGGGCTGAACCATAGCTAAAATTCACTAATCATAATTAGTGAAATTTTGGCTCCACAAATTCAATTTCAAATTCAAGTGAAATTTGAATAGAAATTCAAATTTCCCTCCAATTTTGTGTGACACTTAGGCTATAAATAGAGGCCATGTGTGTGCATTTTTTTCAACTTTGATCATTTGAAAATTAAACTTCAGATTTCAGAGCTCTCTTAGATCACAATATTTCGTGTTTTTCTCTCCCTCTCCCTTCATTCATCTCCTTCTTCCTCCAAGCTCTTATCCATGGCCTCCTATAGTGGTGAGCTTCTTCTAGACTCATCTTCTCCTTGAAGTGGCATCTCTTCTCTCTCTTCCTTCTCCATTCTACTGCCATTCATCTTCCAAGAAGCAAAGGAATCCATTGATGAAGAAGATCCTAGGCCTACAAGCTCCAATGGAGCTTACATCATGTGGTATCAAGAGCATCTTCATCTAGGTGATGTTCTTTTGCTTCCTCTATCTTTTTGTTTGGTCAATTCACTTTAATTCCTTGTTATTCATCTTATTCTCCATGTATATCCTCCATTGTCTTGTGGTTTGGGGCTGTTTAGAGTAGATTAAAAAAAACAAATCGATTAAATCTTAGATCTACACTTGTTCTTGCATTTCTATGGTTCAAATTTTATAAATCTACTCTTGAATCATGTTTTTGTGTTGATTTTAGGTTTTATAATTTTTCAGTCATAATATTCTTGTGCTGAACCGTAAAATCTAAATTTTCTTCCAAAATATTGATTAGAAAAAAAAACACAAAAATCTAAGTGTAAATCACTTAATCCATGTTGTCTTAGAGTCATGTTTAGTCATAGTAATTGTCACATTATGTTCTAAGTTTGTGTTGAAATTTTATTTTGTTGATTGAATTGTAGATACATTTGTTTGTGTATTCTTGTCATTCTTAGCCTATCTTTTGAATTTTGAGTCTAATTATGCATGTTATTTAGTTCATAACATGTTCTAAATCAATTCCTAGAAGTAATCTTGTTGTTGAACTTTTTTTTTGTTTTCTAACTTTCCTACATGATGCATGTCGCAACCTACCCTTCGGCGGGAGGGCGACGTGGGGCTCACGGGCGCGTCTTCCATGAGAGGAAAATGCGCGGAGTCGTCACCAATGTTTATTCGAGGAAAACGTCGAAAAAATCGGAAAGGTGTAGTCTACGAACTTTAAGTGTGAAAGGTTCGGGAGTTATTTTTACGCACGGAGAAGGTATTAGCACCCCACACGTCCGTCACAAGGGACGTCAACCTTTAATCAGATGTGCAATATCATGTCTTCAATTTGTTTTATTTTCCCTTTTCATGTTTTTATGTTTTTTTATGATTTTTATGTTTTTATGTCTTTTTATGCTTTTTATGTTTTTAATTTTGGTGTGGTCGACAAGGGTGTTTCCCTCGCTCCTACGTATCCTCAATTGCGATGAGGAAATCAGACCTACGTAATTCTTTTAGAACTAAACGTTGGTTAAGTTATTTTTATCTTTTTTTCGCAAGATACATTTTAACCGAACAAAAGTCATTTTTAGGAATTGGACCATTAAACGATTTTTTGATTTTTGAAAGGGGGAGAAACGTTAAGGCGTTGGACCATTAACGATCTCTTGGGGTGGTCGACAAAAGTGGGGCTTTTGATCCTACGTATCCTCAATTGCGATGAGGAAATCAGACCTACATAGTTCTTGCAAAAGCGGTAAAGTTACATGTTGATTTTATGCTTTTGAATGGTCCATGTTAACCAATAAAAGCAAAGATGACCGTTTAAGGCGTTGGACCTTAAAATGGTTTTTAGTGATTTTTGCGGACAAACCTTGATTTGTGGGTTGATTTTAGCTTTAGTTTCACTTTGGTTATTAGTCAATTCATTCAAGGAAACTTCCAAAGAAAAGCGTCCGATTGATTTTTTTGATTATTTTATTCAAAGATATTTTGATTATTTTATTATTATTATTTCAAGATATTTTGATTATTTTATTATTATTTTTCCTTTTTTTGGTTTAACCGTGGTTACAGTGTGAACGATTGGTTAGATTTTGCTTTAACAGTGATTAAACGAGATTACAACGCAAATGATCGGTTGAAATTCATTTTATCATTTATTAGGCGGGATAACGACTTAAACGATCGGTTAAAGCTCGTTAAAAACGGAAGAAAAGAAAACCGAAAGTGAACGAAGTAAAGATGAAAGCCAACAAAACAAGAAAGGAATTGAAAGTCTCGGATTCGAAAACTTACCGGTTGAAGAACGAAGAATGGATGAAGAATGGCGGAAAACCTTCACAGATTTGCTCATGGAAACGTCTCAGAAGCGTTGCGGAAGCCCCTCGACTTGGATTTTCTTCACGGAAACAACTTTTTTCACCCAAAACAACTGAAATGCATAGCATAGGGGTTAGGGACCCCATGGAATAGCCTCCCTTCGCCTATTTATAGGAAAAAGGGGGAGGAGGTTGCCGCCCAACTCGCCCAGGCAAGCTGGGTTGCTTCCTCCTTGAGTAACCCAGCTTCCAAAATGTTTTGGAAGGGCCCAGATTTGAAAATTTGAAAATTGCTATTTGCACCCTAATCTTGATAAGTTCACCACCCTTTTCGTAATTTACGGAAAATTTACGGAAGCCTTACGAAAGCATATAAGACTTGATTTTCTTATTTTTCCTCTTCCCTTTCACCAATATCAAGTGAAATATGCTTACCCAAGGTTTCCGAAATCCCCCCCCCCCCCCCCCGTTTTTGTGGTTTTGGCTGTTTTCTTTCCAAAATCTCACGAAACTTTTCGGATTCCACCGTGATGAGTGTTAAGCCTTCCAAAGTGATCAACAATGGTCCTCGAATGAAATTAGAGTGTAACAATTTATTTACACACACCCAACGTTGCTAAATACACTCCCATTTTCGTGTTTTTGACCGGTTTCTTCCCGAAACATCTTGGAACTTTACGAATTACGCAACGATACTCTTTTTGCCCTCCAGAATGTTTGCGGGACTTTAAAGATTACGCAACAATGCTCTTTTTGACTTCCGGAATGTTGCAGAACTTTACGGATTGCACAATGATGCTTGTTTTGAGTTTCGGAATATTGCGAGACTTTACAGATTACACAATGATGGGTGTTAAACATTTTGAGGTGGTCAAGAGAAGGTCCCATGCCAACAAATAATGGTCCCCGGACGAAATTAGGGTATGAAAGTTACCCCTCTTTACTTATCTTTTATTGGAGATAAAAGGGAAGTAAAGATAAGACACTAATTTCGTTCAAGCTGAATCTTTACCCGACCGGCCACTAGCGCAAATCAAGGCAGAAAAACCCGTGAAGGCATGAAGATATTGAAATTCCTTCTTTTCTCGTTTAATTCATTTTCATTTTCATTTTCACTCTCCCTTTTTTTTAAAGCGTACAAACAGAGGACGTCGAGTCCTAGAAAGCACAGGGAAAAAGGATATTGAAGTTTTTGAGGTGAAGACATTGTCGTCTTCGAAATGCAAATGAAGACATTGTTGCCTTTTGAAGGCATGAAATGACTGAAGACATTATCGTCTTCGACATGTAGATGAGGACATTGTCGCCTTTGAAGGCATGCAATGACTGAAGACATTGTCGTCTTCGAAATGTAAATGAGGGTCATTGTCGCCTTTGAAGGCATGCAATGACTGAAGACATTTTGTCTTCGAAATGAGTGCGAATTACTGTATAGGGCGTCTCCGCATGCTACCTGACTTCTCATAGGTCGGGGTAGCAGAACTGTGTGTGTGTGTATGGATAACCACTTGGGGTATTTTCGCCTGCCACCTGACTTCATGGGTTAGGATTAACAGAAGTGTGTTAGTATGGATAACCACTTGGGGTATCTCCGCCTGCCACATGACTTCACGGGTTTGGATTAACAGAAGGTGCAGAAGACGACATTAGTCTCTGTGTGTCAACGGGCTTGCATGCCTCTGGTTGACAAAAGGTGCAGATGACGATGTTAGTCTTTACGTGTCAACGGGCTCGCTTGCCTCTGGTTGACAAAAGGTGCGAATAACCATAAGGTACCCCCGCATGCCACCTGACTTCACTGGTCAGGATTAACAAAAGTTGTCTTTGTACGGATAACAACTCGGGTATCTCCTCCTGCCACCTGACATCAAGTGACAGGATTAATAGAAATGTGCAGATAACCATAAGGTACTCCCACATGTCATCGGACTCACCGTCTCTAGATGACAAAAGGTGCAGAAGACGACGTTAGTCTCTGCGTGTCAATGAGCTCGCTTGCCTTTGGTTGACAAAAGGTGCAGATGACGATGTTAGTCACTGCATGCTATCGGGCTTTGAGTCTTACGATAGCAAAAGGTGGGGTGGTCAACAAAAGTGGGGCTCTTGCTCCTACGTATCCTCAATTTGTGATGAGGAACTCAAACCTACGTAGTTCTTGCTTTTGTGAGACTAAAATAGTCTCGGTGTTCTTTCACTAAAATGTGAACATGCTTTAGTAAAGAAACAAAACCTCCAACTGATCAGAGCAACATATAATTTTTGGTGAAAAACAATGTGTCTATTGGGAAAGGAGAGTATGCTGATAAAATTTTCTCATAACCACAAATGAGATTTTGGATGTTAGCGTTTCATTTCTAAATGACCATTTAGAGGAAACACTGGGTCCAATTGAAATAGAAACAAAACCATTCAAAGTGTATCAATCTCACACAGGCAAGTGTTTTATCCTAATTCTGAACCATAGATATGTCATGACTTGATTTTGCAAATCATTTCCTATCAAATCAAAGATTACATGCGTGATCATAGATCAATAGGACTTTTTCCTGGGAATAATGTTTTTGGAGGGGAATTTGGCTCTGAGTGTTTTGGCCTTTTCCTTTTCTGTTTTTGTTTAGTGCAGGGCGAAAAAGTCACCGACGCACAGGATTTTGGTTGGCAATCAAAGGGAGAGGACCACTTCAAGTCGTGGTTTCCTTTCTTTCCTTATTTGGTTGTGACTATTCCGTATTGTTTGGATATTTGTCTTGTCCGAAGACCCTTCTGTATAATTCTTTCATTGTATTTGATCATGGATTTTCTTTTTTTTTTCTTTGTTTTCTCCTAATCTTTGATCGGGAACTTTCTTTTTTTTTTTCTTTTGTTTTCTTACAATCTTTGATTGGGAATTTTCTTTTTTTTTCTTTGTTTTCTTCCAACCTTTGATTGGGAATTTTCTTCTTTTGCTTTCCTCCAATCTTTGATCGGGGACTTTCTCTTCTTTTTTTTATTTTCTTCCGAGGGCAAGGATGGACATTCTCACCCTGGGTCAAGGTTTATGGTGAGTTGGGATTTTGGCTCAAGGCGTGTAGAACGGCTGGACATGATATATGTCTGGGTGTTGGTTTGGCCAGCGGTTCAGGGATAAAGGGGATGTCCCACATTATTTCCATGACACACATGCAACAATGATGATTTGGAAATTTTATGCAAAACTGGTCTTGCATGCACCCATGTGGACACTCAAGCATCAAGTTTTTATGGTCATGTGACACTAGGGCTCAAGATTCATTTTTCCTATTTAAGTCAACCCAGTGTTTCCAAAACATGCTCTTTATCAGTTTATGCATTCATCTGAGCCCATTTGGGTGTTCGGGAAAGTTTTCACAGCATTCACCCTTCAGGTGTATACACATGTTTTCAACAAAATCCTTTGTTTTGATCGGTGAATCTTTTTCAAAGAAAAGCTGGAAGTTATTTCTTTCCCAAAACATGTCGGCTTTTAGTTAACCAAAGTATTTTTATTTATTTATTATTTTATTATTATTATTATTATTTCTTTTTTTGTTTTGACAAAGTTGATATCTGTGATCACATATATATTTTTCTTCAAAAACCTCGTGTTCTAAATGGCAAGTTCATTTCCTTTCAAAAGCATGTTGGCTTTTTAGCTAACCAGTTTTATTTTTATTTTACTTTTTTGTTGTTGTTGTTTTTTTTATGAGGTATTTTGCTACCTAAACATATGTATATTTTTGTGAGGTATTTTTGCTATGTACATGCGTATCCAAGGTATCTTGCTACCTAAACATACATACGCACACACACACACACACACACACACACACACACACACACACACACACACACACACACACACACACACACACACACACACATATATATATATATATATTGTGAGGTATTTGTTTGCTACCTAAATTACATACATACATATCTAAGGTATTTTCACTACCTAAACACACATACATATATTTTGTGAGGTATGACTACCTTCTGAGCTTGTGCTTGTTTTATTTAAATTCCTAGGATCATGAGCAATTAGGTGTGTCCTACTATGACTTGAGAAACAAAGGTGATCAAACAACAAGCATAAATTTAAAAGGTACTAGGTTGCCTCCTAGTAGCGCTTCTTTAACGTCTTGAGCCGGATGCGGGATGGTGATTTGTTGATCATGGAACCAGTACCTGCTCGTACCTGTTTCGGTGGTTGGGTGCCTGCTGGTCGGCCATGTATCGTAGGCAATGCTCTAGCCTTTGTAGATGAGCTAAGGTGGATTCTGGAGGTGGTGGCGGTGCGTCTGTTGCCTGCTACTGTGATGCCTTACCTTGCGCCAGCCTGGGGGCACAGTACTTCTCGATGAAAGCCATGTTAATAGGGGCTGATGACCCTGCTGGGGGCGATGGGCACTCCGTAGAACTGACGGAGGCTCGTAATCAGAGCTAGAAACCCCAGGACCCTATTGGACTTCTCCGGGTCCACTGGGTGTATTGCGGGCGCGATCCCTGCAAACAGTAGATCACATCAGAAATCAGTTGAGCCATGTGCATACTTACCTATGACCTTGCTGGGGGGGACGTGCACCATGTAGGACTAACAAAGGCCCGTAACCAGAGCTAGAAACCCCAGGGCCCTGTTGGACTCCTCCGAGTCTACTGGGTGTCTTGTGGGCGCGATTCCTGCAAATAGTGGATGACATCAAATATCAGTTAAGCGATGTGCATACTTACCTATGTCACGATGGCATGACCTTGCTTGGGGGGACTGGCATCCTGTAAGACTGACAGAGGCCCGTAACCAAAACGCAATTCATGGGGCTCCAAAAAAGAATTGAGAATGGACAATTGCACTAAGAAATCACTACGCATGGCTCCAAACTCGGGGGTGGAGGACGCATGAACGAAAACACAATTCATGGGGCTCCGAAAAAGGAATGAGAATGGAGAAATGCACTAAGCACATTACGGCGCATGGCTCCAAACTCGTGGGTGGAGGAAGCATGAGCAAAAATGCAATTCATGGGGTTCCGAAAAAGGGTTGAGAATGGAGAATTGCACTAAGCAATAACTACGCATGGCTCCAAACTCGTGGGTGGAGGACGCATGAATGAAAACGCAATTGATGGGGCTCCAAAAAAGGATTGAGAATGGAGAATTGCACTAAGCAATCACTATGCACGACTCCAAACTCGTGGGACAAGGACGCATGAACGAAAACGCAATTCATGGGGCTCCGAAAAAGGATTGAGAATGGAGAATTGCACTAAGCAATCACTACGCATGGCTCCAAACTCGTAGGTGGAGGACGCATGAACGAAAACGCAATTCATGGGGCTCCGAAAAAATATTGAGAATGGGGAATTGCACTAAGCAATCACTACGCATGGCTCCAAACTCGTGGGTGGAGGACGCATGATCGAAAACGCAATTCATGGGGGTCTGAAAAAAAGATTGAGAATGGAGAATTGCACTAAGCCATCACTACGCATGGCTCGAAACTCGTGGGTGGAGGACGCATGAACGAAAACGCAATTCATGGGGCTCCGAAAAAGGGTTGAGATGGAGATGCCCTAAGCAATCACTACGCATGGCTCCAAACTCGTGGGTGGACGACGCATGAACGAAAACGCAATTCATGGGGCTCCGAAAAAGGGTTGAGGATGGAGACTTGCACTAAGCAATCACTACGCAATGCTCCAACCTCGTGGGTGGAGGACACATGAACGAAAACGCAATTCATGGGGCTCCGAAAAAGGATTGAGAATGGAGAATTGCACTAAGCAATCACTACGCACGGCTCCAAACTCGTGGGTTAAGGACGCATGAACGAAAACGCAATTCATGGGGCTCCGAAAAAGGATTGAGAATGGAGAATTGAACTAAGCAATCACTACGCATTGCTCCAAACTCGTGGGTGGAGGGCGCATGAACGAAAACGCAATTGATGGGGCTCCAAAAAAGAATTGAGAATGTAGAATTGCACTAAGCAATCACTACGCATGGCTTCAAACTCGGGGGTGGAGGACGCATGAATGAAAACGCAATTCATGGGACTCCGAAAAAGGATTGAGAATGGAGAATTGCACTAAGAAATCGCTACGCATGGCTCCAAACTTGTGGGTGGAGGACGCATGAATGAAAACGCAATTCATGGGGATCCGAAAAAGGGTTGAGGATGGAGAATTGCACTAAGCAATCACTACGCATGGCTCCAAACTCGTGGGTGAAGGACGCATGAACGAAAACGCAGTTCATGGGGCTCCGAAAAAGGGTTGAGGATGGAGAATTGCACTAAGCAATTACAATGCATGGCTCCAAGCTTGTGGGTCGAGGACGCATGAACGATAACGTAAGTCATGGGGATCCGAAAAAGGCTTGAGGATGGAGAATTGCACAAAGCAATCACTACGCACGGCTCCAAACTCGTGGGTCAAGGACGCATGAACGAAAACGCAATTCATGGGGCTCCGAAAAAGGGTTGAGAATGGAGAATTGCACTAAGCAATCACTACGCATGGCTCAGAACTCGTGGGTGGAGGACGCATGAACGAAAATGCAATTCATGGGTCTCCGAAAAAGGATTGAGAATGGAGAATTGCACTAAGCAATCACTACGCACGGCTCCAAACTCATGGGTCAAGGACGCATGAACGAAAACGCAATTCATGGGGCTCCGAAAAAGGATTGAGAATGGAGAATTGCACTAAGCAATCACTACGCACGGCTCCAAACTCGTGGGTTAAGGACGCATGAACGAA
>NC_038251.2:38157996-38159375 GCF_000004515.6 Glycine max
CGAAAAAGGATTGAGATATGGAGAATTGCACTAAGCAATCACTACGCATGGCTCACAACTCGTGGGTGGAGGAACGCATGAACGAAAACGCAACTTCATGGAGCTCCCTCCGAACAAAAGATTGAGAATGGAGAATTGCACTAAGCAATCACTACGCATGGCTCCAAACTCGTGGGTGGAGGACGCATGAACGAAAATGCAATTCATGGGGCTCCGAAGAAAGATTGAGAATGGAGAATTGCACTAAGCAATCACTACGCATGGATCCAAACTCGTGGGTGGAGGACGCATGAACGAAAACGCAATTCATGGGGCTCCGAAAAAGGGTTGAGGATGGAGAATTGCACTAAGCAATCACTTCGCATGGCTCCAAACTCGTGGGTGAAGGACGCATGAACGAAAACGCAATTCATGGGGCTCCGAAAAAGGGTTGAGGATGGAGAATTGCACTAAGCAATTACAATGCATGGCTCCAAGCTTGTGGGTCGAGGACGCATGAACGATAACGTAATTCATGGGGATCCGAAAAAGGCTTGAGGATGGAAAATTGCACAAAGCAATCACTACGCACGGCTCCAAACTCGTGGGTCAAGGACGCATGAACGAAAACGCAATTCATGGGCCTCCGAAAAAGGGTTGAGAATGGAGAATTGCACTAAGCAATCACTACGCATGGCTCAGAACTCGGGGGTGGAGGACGCATGAACGAAAATGCAATTCATGGGTCTCCGAAAAAGGATTGAGAATGGAGAATTGCACTAAGCAATCACTACGCACGGCTCCAAACTCGTGGGTCAAGGACGCATGAACGAAAACGCAATTCATGGGGCTCCGAAAAAGGATTGAGAATGGAGAATTGAACTAAGCAATCACTACGCATGGCTCCAAACTCGTGGGTGGAGGACGCATGAACGAAAACGCAATTCATGGGGCTCCGAAAAAGGATTGAGAATGGAGAATTGAACTAAGCAATCACTACGCATGGCTCCAAACTCGTGGGTGGAGGACGCATGAACGAAAACGTAATGCATGGGGCTCCGAAAAAGGGTTGGGGATGGAGAATTGCTCTAAGCAATCACTACGCAATGCTCCAAGCTCGTGGGTCAAGGACGCATGAACGAAAACGCAATTCATGGGGCTCCGAAAAAGGATTGAGAATGGATAATTGCACTAAGCAATCACTACGCATGGCTCCAAACTCGTGGGTGGAGGACGCATGAACGAAAACGCACTTCATGGGGCTCCGAAAAAGGATTGAGATTGGAGAATTGCACTAAGCAATCACTACGCATGGCTACAAACTCGTGGGTGGAGGACGCATGAACGAAAACGTAATGCATGGGGCTCCGAAAAAGGGTTGGGGATGCAGAATGCTCTAA
>NC_038251.2:38161639-38163412 GCF_000004515.6 Glycine max
GGGTGGAGTACGCATGAACGAAAATGCAATTCATGGGGCTCCAAAAAAGGATTGAGAATGGAGAATTGCACTAAGCAATCACTACGCATGGCTCCAAACTCGGGGGTGGAGGACGCATGAACGAAAACGCAATTCATGGGACTCCGAAAAAGGATTGAGAATGGAGAATTGCACTAAGCAATCACTACACATGGCTCCAAACTCGTGGGTGGAGGACGCATGAACGAAAACGCAATTCATGGGGCTCCGAAAAAGGATTGAGAATGGAGAATTGCACTAAGCAATCACTACGCATGGCTCCAAACTCTTGGGTGGAGGACGCATGAACGAAAACGCAATTCATGGGACTCCGAAAAAGGATTGAGGATGGAGAATTGCTTTAAGAAATCACTACGCACGTCTCCAAACTCGTGGGTGGAGGACGCATGAACGAAAACGCAATTCATGGCGCTCCGAAAAAGGGTTGAGAATGGAGAATTGCACTAAGCAATCACTACGCATGGCTCCAAACTCGTGGGTGGAGGACGCATGAACGAAAACGCAATTCATGGGGCTCCGAAAAAGGATTGAGATTGGAGATTTGCACTAAGCAATCACTACGCACAACTCCAAACTCGTGGGTGAAGGACGCATGAACGAAAATGCAATTCATGGGCTCTGAAAAAGGGTTGAGGATGGAGAATTGCACTAAGCAATCACTACGCATGACTCCAAGATCGTGGGTGGAGGACGCATGAACGAAAACGCAATTCATGGGAATCCGAAAAAGGGTTGAGGATGGAGAATTGCACTAAGCAATCACTATGCATGGCTACAAGCTCGTTGGTTGAGGACGCATGAACGAAAATGCAATTCATGGGACTCCAAAAAAGGATTGAGAATGGAGAATTGCACTAAGCAATCACTGCGCATGGCTCCAAACTCGTGGGTGGAGGGCGCATGAACGAAAACGCAATTGATGGGGCTCCGAAAAAGGATTGAGAATGTAGAATTGCACTAAGCAATCACTACGCATGGCTCCAAACTCGGGGGTGGAGGACGCATGAACGAAAATGCAATTCATGGGACTCCGAAAAAGGATTGAGAATGGAGAATTGCACTAAGCAATCACTACACATGGCTCCAAACTCGTGGGTGGAGGACGCATGAACGAAAACGCAATTCATGGGGCACCGAAAAAGGATTGAGAATGGAGAATTGTACTAAGCACATTACGGCGCATGGCTCCAAACTCGTGGGTGGAGGACCCATGAACGAAAACGCAATTCATGGGGTTCCGAAAAAGGGTTGAGGATGGAGATTTGCAATAAGCAATCACTACGCATGGCTCCAAGCTCGTGGGTAGAGGACGCTTGAACGAATACGCAATTCATGGGGCTCCGAAAAAGGGTTGAGAATGGAGAATTGCAGTATGCAATCACTACGCATCGCTCCAAGCTCCTGGGTGGAGAATGCATGAACGAAAACGCAATTCATGGAGCTTCCTAAAAAGGGTTGATGATGGATAATTGCATTAAGCAATCACTACGCATGGGCTCCAAGCTCGTGGGTGGAGGACGCATGAACGAAAACGCAATTCATGGGACTCCGAAAAAGGATTGAGAATGGAGAATTGCACTTAGCAATCACTACGCATGGCTCCAAACTCGTGCGTGGAGGACGCATGAACGAAAATGCAATTCATGGGGCTCCGAAAAAGGGTTGAGGATGGAGAATTGCACTAAGCAATCACTACGCATCTGCTCCAAGCTCGTGCGTGGAGGATGCAAGAAC
>NC_038251.2:38169679-38185488 GCF_000004515.6 Glycine max
CACATACAATGCATGCTAGAGATAAAATGCGGGAGTGACTTGATTCGCACTGATTTTTGGAGTAAAAACGTGGGATAAACTCATTTTATTCAAAAAGTTATAACTAGTCAAGATCTGAGCGACAATACAAACTTCCTAGCGGTTTCTAATCATATGGTCCATTAAGTCTATCATATGCTGACAATAGCAGAGAAGTCCGTGGATCTCCTTGGGGGCGGAGTAGGTGTCCGCCATTGCTTTGGCCTTGGCTAGAAATCGAGGAAGTTCTTGACTCTTGTTCAAAGTAAGAGCAAATCGGTCTGTCCACATTGTTGCCTCTTGGTGCAATGAATCAATTACGCTTTCCCTTACTTCCCTTTCTGCTGATATCTTGGCGTACTCATCCTCTAGCCTTTGCTCGTGAGTCGCCGCTAGATTTAGCTTCTCTTTGCACTTATCGATGATGGCCTACATATTCCCTTCAGTCTCGCTTAACTGTTGGGACAAATTTCTTTTCGACCTAAGGCAAGCCTTTAGCTCGTCCTTCAAGATCATGCCTTTGACCCGTGATGATTCCTTTCACCTCTTCGGAGCTTGAGCTTACTATTGCTGCCCTATAACCCCTCAAAACTTTGCTGGCACGTGTTCTTCCTTTTGGGCCTTCTTGGTTTCTCATTCCAAGGCTTCATCGGTGGCCATATTGACATCCCTTAGTTCATCATACTCTTTTCAGACTTTGATGGCTATGGACTTGAACTTCTCTTCGACTACCCAGGCTCTTTCAAGCTCCGCCTTTAGGGCTTGTACCTCATCACTTTCTTCCGAAGCTTTAACCTCATCGTCTCTCACAGTCTTTAGATTTGGGAGCCAATCCAGTCCTTGTGTTCGGACTCTCAGCCACTTATGATAGCCGCCGATGATCCCATTACTGCTTCCCCTAAGCTCTCTGTCCTTTCTTCACGCCGCATCCCATGCCTTGCGAACTCCTTGGAGTACTCTCGCGTTGTGGTCACTAAAACCCCGTGCGATGAAAGGCGTGATGCTTTCGTCTAATGGCGCTCCTCTCATGGGGTAGCCAAGCTGTCTTATGGCGAGAACGGGACTATAATTAATACAACCCCTTGTTCCCATCAAGGTAACATTTGGACATCCTTCGCATGGAGATAGAATCTTGATTCTTCCTTCCTTCTAGCGAGGGAACCAATTAACAGACGCCCCCCCATGCTAGCCAAGAGTTGGTCCCAATTCACCTTTCCTTTTTCGAAGCACGAGTGGTAACCTTGTAGCGGATAGACGGGCCTACCTTCTTGGAGAAAAAGGTGTGAAACCAGCCCCACATAGAGAGCTGGAGTACAGCAAACAATCCTTGCATTGCTTTCTTCACATCTTCGGTCGAAGGTGTCATATAGGTCAACTAGCATAGCGACAACCGGACTTTCCTTGTGGTTATGATAGGCGAGAAAAACGTCGATCGCTGCCAGGTCCACCAACCCATCCACATTTGGAAAGAGGACTCCCTCGAAAATCAACAGTGTGAGAATATCTATGAATGGGGTCCACTCGCCTTTTTCTGCCAAGATTCTTGCTTTTACCTCCAAATATTTTCTCGGTATTCCGACCACCCCATTTTCGACTTGCCTTTGGCGGTCTAATTCCTGCGCCGAGATTTGGACTTTTTTAGAAATTCTGGCCAAGGAGGGGTAGAACCCTGAGAAGAGGTATGGTTTCCTTCCCCTTAGAGGACATCCTAGGATCTCTTCAAATTCTTCCACCATTGGTGATAGCTGGAAGTCCCCAAAGATGAAGCACCTCAACGGCTGATCATAATACTGGGCGAGGGAGGCAATTGGTTCCATGGAGACTTCTACCCTAGCTAGGTCCCAAATGCTTACCATAGGCTTTGCGGAAGGCTTGCCGTTGAAGTTGACCCATTAATTGCCCCAACTTTCGTAAACTGGTGACCTCTTAGCTCTTGATTTTGACTTGATAGAACCTCTTTTTAAGCGAAGGCTTTTGACTTGATCCCATGTTTTACCAAAGTGAAATAAAATCTAGTGCGAACCAAAACTCCGACATCTATCATGGGTGGAATGGATGAATGCATGAAGAAATGCATATGACACAGATGCAATCTAGGAATGCGGGGGTCCGGGGAATTTGTCCCCTTCTTAGATACGACGTCTAGGGGTAGCGAAATGCCCCAACGCACGTTTTTAAGAAGGCGACACGGACCCTCCGTTGGTTTGTTTACAGTAGGGATCAAGACAGAACCCATATGCAATGCCTATGCAAAAGACACAATGCGGGAATGTGCACAGTATGACAATATTTACCGAACATAAGCAAAAGGGTATATGATACTCATGCATGGCAGTGTGAAAAATGGCACGCAGCGTGTTTGCTTCGTGCCCCTATTTAAGGGACCTATAAGGGAGAGAACTAACTAGGCTTTTAGCAATAATCCCCAAGGTAGTCATATCTCTCTTGATGGTTTCTAGAGGTATCATCCCCTTTGAAGAACATATTGTAGCAGTAGGGACTACTAGCAACAATAGGTTTTCAAAGAGAAAAGCTCTAGATGAGGGTTCACTGTAATCAAGCAAGTCGGAGACCTAGCATGATCACAGATTCACCTCCACTCCTTATGCTCCCATGAACCCAGGTATAGGGCCCTTTTTCACTCACAGTGTGTGCAAATAGTGTTGGTGTTTGTGTGCATCAAATGAATAAATATTTACCTCATGCATACGTTCTAAAACACACTAAAAGCAACAAAAAGTTTATACACACAAGAACATAAGACAAATAAAGGGAAACCAACAAAGGAGAAAGTCATGATAAAACATTGCACAAGATTAAACGGCCTAACTCTCTAAAAACAGTCCCCAGTGGAGTCGCCAACTGTCGCAACCTACCCTTCGGCGGGAGGGCGACGCGAGACTCGCGGGATGCGTGTTCCACGAAAGGAATACGCGCGGAGTCGCCACCAACGTTTATTTGAGGAAAACGTCGGAAAAACCGGAAAAGACGCGATCTACGAACTTTTTAGGTGAAAGGTTCGGGAGTTGTATTTACGCACGGGGAAGGTATTAGCACCCCACACGCCCGTCCCAAGGGACGGCAGCCTTTAATCGAATGTGCAAACATGACTTTGATTTTTTATGTTCCCTTTTTATGTTCTTATATCCTTTATACCCTTTTTATATTTTTCTTTTTGTGTGGTCGACAAGGGTGTTTCCCTTTGCTCCTACGTATTCCTCAATTGGGATGAGAAAATCAGACCTACGTAGTTCTTTCGGAACAAAGTGTTTGGTTAAGTTGTTTTTGTCTTTTTTTTGCAAAATATATTTTTATTGAACAAAAGGTCATTTAAGGTGTTGAACCATGAAACGGTCTTTTGATTTTTGAAAGGGGAGAAACGTTAAGGCTTTGGACCATTAACGATCTCTTGTTTTTGAAAGGAGAGAAACGTTAAGGCATTGGACCATTAACGATCTCTTGTTTTTGAAAGGAGAGAAACGTTAAGGCATTGGACCATTAACGATCTCTTGGTTTTTGAAAGGAGAGAAACGTTAAGGCATTGGACCATTAACGATCTCTTGGGGTGGTCGACAAAAGCGGGGCTTTTGCTCCTACGTATCCTCAATGAGGAACTCAGACCTACGTAGTTCTTTCTTATCAAATGATTCTTTTTTACTTAAGTGGTGATCATTTTAAGGCGTTGGACCTTAAAAATGATCCATTTTGCTTAGTGAGGAATTGAAATGACAAACTTCAAAAGCCTATTTTTGTGGACGAGCTTGACTAGGCGAGTTGGTTTTAGCCTTAGTTTCACTTTAGTTATTAATCAATTCGATTAAGAATGAGAAATCCCAAAGAGAAAACGTCCGATTGATTTTCCGCTTTATTTCACTAAAAAGATATTTTTTTGATTTATTATATTATTTTTTACCTCTTTTTGATTTCCAACGTGGTTACGGCACGACCGAACGGCCGGAATTGATTTTAACCGAAGTTAACGGATAATGCAATTCAAACGTTCGGTGGAAATTTATTTTATTTTTAAGTTAAGCGAGAAATGACTTAAGTAAAATGGCTTAAGCACGTCAACGGGGGGTATAAAAAGTAAACAAAATGAGAATAAAAATGCACGAAACACAATGTGGACCACTACGGGTGCATAGAATGAGTCGAAAAGCTTGGTTCGAGGTACTTACCCGTTGAAGATCGAAGAACGATGAAGAACGAATGAAGAACGTCGAAGAACGGTTGAAACCTTTGCGAGATTCCTCACGGAAAACGTTACGGAAATGTTTCGGAAGCGCCTCGGCTTAGATTTTCTTCACGGAAACAATTTTTCCAAGCAAATTCGAAAGAGAGAGAAGTGCCTAAGGGGCTGGATCCATTTCTTCTTCACTTCCTCCCCTATTTATAGCAAAATAGGGGAGGTGGTTGCCGCCCAGCTCGCCCAGGCGAGCTCAGCTCGCCCAGGCGAGCAGGGTTGCTTCCTCCAGAAGCAACCGCCTTCTGGAGGAATCTTCTGGAGGGCCCAAGTGGGCCTGGGTGCTATTTGCACCCCCATTTTTACTAAGTACACCCCCCCTCTGCTGTTTTTTGGTGATTCTTTTTTCGTAAAGTTACGGAAACTTACGAATTTCGTAACGATACTTGTTTTCTTTCCGTAATGTTACGGAACCTTGCGGATTACATAATCATCCCCTTTTTGACTTACGGAATGTTACGGAACCTCACTTAATTATGCAACGATGCTTCCATTTGATTTCCGATGTGTCACGGAAACTTACGGATTGTGCACCAACATTTTTTTGGTTTTTCGGCATGTCCTGGAATTTCATAAATTGCCTAATGAGGGGTGCCAAGCACCTCACAAGGACCAAAGAATGGTCGCATGTCATCAAGCAAAGGTCCCCGGACGAAATTAGGGTATGACAGTTGCCCCTCTTTACTTGTCTTTTATTGGAGATAAAAGAAAAGTAAAGATAAGACACTAATTTCGTCCCTCTCGATTTGACGAGAGTCGCGGGTGACCGTGACTTGTCGTTCCTAGGATTTCACAAATTGCCTAATGATGGGTGCCAAGCACCTCACAAGGACCAAAGAATGGTCACATGTCATCAAGCAAAGGTCCCCGAAAATCAGTGTATGACACTAATTTCGCTCCTCTCGGTTGACGAGAGTTGCGGGCGACCATGAAATTTCCGCATGTAAATGACTTTGTTGTTCCCGGAGGAACAAAAGGTGGAGAAGACTGTGTCAGCCCCTGCATGCTATCAAGCGTTCTGTCTTACAGATAGCAAAAGAATGGGTGCGGATAACCGTAAGGTATCTCCGCGTATCATGGGTGCAGAATGACCAAACTTGGTCTCTGCGTGCCATCGGACACGACTGTGTCTGAATGGCAAAGGGGTGCGGATAACCGTAAGGTACATCCGCGTATCATGGGTGCAGAATGACCAAACTTGGTCTCTGCGTGCCATCGGACACGACTGTGTCTGAATGGCAAATGGGTGCGGATAACCGTAAGGTATCTCCGCGTATCATGGGTGCAGAATGACCAAACTTGGTCTCTGCGTGCCATCGGACACGACTGTGTCTGAATGGCAAAGGGGTGCGGATAACCGTAAGGTATCTCCGCGTATCATGGGTGCAGAATGACCAAACTTGGTCTCTGCGTGCCATCGGACACGACTGTGTCTGAATGGCAAAGGGGTGCGGATAACCGTAAGGTATCTCCGCGTATCATGTGTGCAGAATGACCAAACTTGGTCTCTGCGTGCCAACGGACACGACTGTGTCTGAATGGCAAAGGGGTGCGGATAACCGTAAGGTATCTCCGCGTATCATGTGTGCAGAATGACCAAACTTGGTCTCTGCGTGCCAACGGACACGACTGTGTCTGAATGGCAAAGGGGTGCGGATAACCGTAAGGTATCTCCGCGTATCATGTGTGCAGAATGACCAAACTTGGTCTCTGCGTGCCAACGGACACGACTGTGTCTGAATGGCAAAGGGGTGCGGATAACCGTAAGGTATCTCCGCGTATCATGTGTGCAGAATGACCAAACTTGGTCTCTGCGTGCCAACGGACACGACTGTGTCTGAATGGCAAAGGGGTGCGGATAACCGTAAGGTATCTCCGCGTATCATGTGTACAGAATGACCAAACTTGGTCTCTGCGTGCCAACGGACACGACTGTGTCTGAATGGCAAAGGGGTGCGGATAACCGTAAGGTATCTCCGCGTATCATGTGTGCAGAATGACCAAACTTGGTCTCTGCGTGCCAACGGACACGACTGTGTCTGAATGGCAAGGGGTGCGGATAACCGTAAGGTATCTCCGCGTATCATGTGTGCAGAATGACCAAACTTGGTCTCTGCTTGTCATCGGGCCCGCCGCCTCTGGATGACAAAAGGGTGCGAATAACCATAAGGTATCTCCGCGTATCATGGGTGCAGAATGACCAAACTTGGTCTCTGCTTGTCATCGGGCCCGCCGCCTCTGGATGACAAAAGGGTGCGCGTCACATGACCTCAGGGTCAGTATGACAAAGATTATGGGGCGGCCGACAAAAGCAAAGCTCTTGCTCCTACGTATCCTCCAATGAGGAACTCAGACCTACGTAGTTCTGGATAACTTGTGAGACTTGAAAAAGTCTCGATGTTTTCTCCACTAAAATGCAAACATGCTTTAGCAAAGAGACAAATATTCCAACTGATTTAGAGCAGCATATGCTTTTTTGAGTGACAAACAATGCGCCTACCAGGGAAGGAGAGTCTGCTGATGAAATCTCCCATAACCATAAATGAGATTTTGGATGTTAGCATTTCGTTTCTAAATGACCATTTAGAGGAAACACTGGGTTCGACAAAAATAGAAGAAATCCACTCAAAGTGTATCAATCTCGCACAGGTAAGTGTTTCATCCTAATTCCGAACCATAGATATGTCATGACTTGACTTTGCAAATTATTTCCTATCAAATCAAAAATTACATGCGTGATCATGGATCAATAGGGCTTCCCTTGGGAATGGGTTCTTTTGGTGGTTTCTTCTTTCGGTTTTTGTGTGTTTTTGGCTTTTTCTTTTTCTGTTTTTTGTTTAGTGCGGGGCGAGAAAAAAAAGTCGCTAGCGCACGGGATTTTGGTTGGTAATCAAAGGGAGAAGACTATTTTAGGTCGTGGTTCCCTTTCCTTCTTTTTTCGTTCATTTGGTGACAATTCTGTATTGTTCAGATATTGTCTGGTCCAAAGACCTCTCTGCACATTTCTTCTGTTTTCTTTCGATCCTTGATCAGGAGCTTTCTTTCCTTCTTTTCTCTTTTTTTCTTTCTCCCATTCTTTGATTGGGAATTTTCTTTCTTTTCTTTTTGCTTTCTCCCACTCTTTGATTGGGAATTTCCTTTCTTTTCTTTTTTTGCTTTCTCTTTGATTGGAAATTTTCCTTCTTTTCCTTTTTGCTTCCGAGGGTAAGGATTATGGTGAGTCAGGATTTTGGCTCAAGGTTTGTAGAATGGCTAGACATGATACATGTCGGGGTTTGGTTTGGCTCAAGGATAAAAGGGATGCCCCACATTATTTCCATGACACAAATGCAAAAATGATGATTTGGAAACTTTATGCAAAACTAGTCATGCATGCACCTATGTGGACACTCAAATGTCAAATTTTTATGGTCATGTGATGCTAGGGTTCAGGATTCATTTCCTCTATTTTAGTCAACCCAACGTTTCCAAAATATGTTCTTTTATCAATTTGTGCATTCATCCGAGTCCATTTCGGGCGTCTGGGAAAATCTCACAGCATTCACCCTTCAGGTGTAGACACATTTTCCAAAAATTGATTATGATCAATGAATTTTTTCAAAGAAAGGTTGGAAATCGTCTCTTTTCAAAAGCATGTTGGTTTTTCAGCTTGACAACTTATTTTTTTCTTTTTTTTCTCCTTCCCTTTTTTTTTTTTTTATCATTATCATTTGTTTATTTCTTTTTCTTGTTTGTGTTTTTTTTTCTTCTTTTTTTTTTTTTTTCATGAGGTATTTTGCTACCTAAACATGTGTATATTTTTGCGAGGTATTTTTGCTATATACATGCATATCCAAGGTATCTTGCTACCTAAACATACATATATATGTTTTGTAAGGTATTTTTGCTGTATACATGCATATCCAAGGTATCTTGCTACCTAAACATACATATATATATTTTGTGAGGTATCTTTTTGCTACATACATGCATATCTAAGGTATCTTGCTACCTAAACATACATATATATATTTTGTGAGGTATCTTTTTGCTACATACATGCATATCTAAGGTATCTTGCTACCTAAACATACATATATATATGAAGTGTGTTTTTGTTTATATACATGCATATCTAAGGCATCTTTCTACCTAAACATACATATATATATTTTGTGAGGTATGACTACCTTCCGAGCTTGTGCTCGTTTTATTTAAATTCCTAGGATCATGAGCAACTAGGTGTGTCCTACTATAAAAAGTGATCAAATAACAAGCATAGATTCAAAAGGTACTAGGTTGCCTCCTAGTAGCGCTTCTTTAACGTCTTTAGCTGGACGCCTTATGACTTGTCAGTCACTGACCTAGTACTTTGCTTACCTTTGGCTTTGGACTTGGTTGCCTATTGGTCGGCCATGTGTCGTAGGCAACGCTCTAACCTTTTTATGGATGAGCTGAGGTGAACTTTAGTGGTGATGGCGGTGTGTCTATTGCCCGCTACCGTCCATCCCAATGCTGCTGTGGTGTCTCGCCCTGCGCCTGCCTGGGGGCGCAGTACTTCTTGATGAAAGCTCGATCAGTAGGGGGCCTGATGCCCTTGCTGGAGGTTACAGGTACTCTGTAGAACTGACAGAGACCCGTAATTAGAGCTTGACAACTCCAAGACCCTGTTGGACTTCTTCGGGTCCACTGGGTGTCTTGCAGGTGCGATCCCTGCAAACAATTGATGAAATCAGAAATCAGTTGAGCGATGTGCATACTTACCTATGATGACATAACCTTGCCGGGGGGGTACGGGCACCCTGTAGGACTGATAGAGGCCCGTAACCAGAGCTGGAAACCCCAGGGCCCTGTTGGACTTTTCCGGGTCCACTGGGTGTCTTGTGGGTGCGATCCCTGCAAACAATAGATGGTATCAGAAATCAGTTGAACTATATGCATACTTACCCATGTCGGGACGACACAGACCAACTGATACTTTTGCAGGGGGAGATTGGTGTTGCGGTCGCTGGGCAGAATGTTGCTAAGTAGCAATGTCATCTATATCTGTGTAAGAGTGGTCATGTTGGTGCGCATGATCCGCACTCGTTTCTTTGCAGCGGCACGGGTGAAATCTTGCCCCAGTATGCATAGTAGCAGTGTGATAGCCTCCCTCTCTAGTTGTGCTCGCACAGTTGGCCCTCCTCCAATATCAGGGGGTGGCCCAGGAACCGTTAAAAGGAAACTACTGGTCCCTTAACCGGGAGTGCAAGTCTCGGTTAAGCATTTAAGGACAGAGGACCTTAAATTATCTTAAGGTGTGGATATGGAGCCCACTGAAAGTGAGGACGCGTAGTCCTCTAAAGGCGAGGGCGTGTAGCCCTCTGAAGTTCAGGACGTGTCGCCTTTCGAAGGCGAGGGAGTGTAGTCCTATGATGGCAAGGACGTGCAATCCTCTGAAGGTGAGGGCATGCCCCCCTTTGAAAATGGGGAACATGTAGTCCTCTGATGGCGAGGACGTGTAGTCCTCTAAAGGTGAGGACGTGTAGTCCTCTGAAGGTGAGGGCGTGTAGCCCTACAAAGGTGAAGGCACATGACCCTTTGACGGCGAGGACGTGTAGTCCTCTGAAGTTGAAGGTACATGACCCTTTGAAGGCGAGGACGTGTAGTCCTCTGAAGATGAAGGTAACTAGTACCCAAGGTGAGGGTGTGTAGCCCTCTCAAGGCGAGGACGTGTAGTCCTCTGACGGTGAGGGTAACTGGTACCCAAGGTGAGGGCGTGTAGCCCTCTCAAGGCGAGGACATGTAGTCCTCTGGAGGTAAGAGCGTGCAGCCCTCTGATGGTGAGGACGTGTAGTCCTCTCAAGGCGAGGACGTGTAGTCCTCTGACGGTGAGGGTAACTAGTACCCAAGGTGAGGGCGTGTAGCCCTCTCAAGGCGAGGACATGTAGTCCTCTGGAGGTGAGGGCGTGCAGCCCTCTGATGGTGAGGACGTGTAGTCCTCTCAAGGCGAGGACGTGTAGTCCTCTGACGGTAAGGGTAACTAGTACCCAAGGTGAGGGCGTGTAGCCCTCTCAAGGCGAGGACATGTAGTCCTCTGGAGGTGAGGGCATGCAGCCCTCTGGTGGTGAGGACGTGTAGTCCTCTCAAGGCGAGGACGTGTAGTCCTCTGACGGTGAGGGTAACTAGTACCCAAGGTGAGGGCGCGTAGCCCTCTCAAGGCGAGGACATGTAGTCCTCTGGAGGTGAGGGCGTGCAGCCCTCTGATGGTGAGGACGTGTAGTCCTCTCAAGGTGATAGGTACAAGTACCCAAGGGTCCACCCTTATGAGAAAGCAAGAGATCGACTCATCGAGAGGGCCGATCATCCCAAATCCACAAGATTAGATGTAGGAAATCTATGCAGTTAACATGATTTTTAGGGATGCAGATGCATGCAACCTTTGTTGTGAAATTTGGTAAATGCGGACTTCATTTTGAAACAATGCAATGTAATGGAAAGTTGTACAATGTTCATGACATTCTTTCCCTATTTCGTGATTTTGATTTTGATTTAATTTTTTTTTTTTTTTTTTTTGGAAAACACAGATTGACTGTCCTTTTGAAAGAGGTGATAATTCATGCAACCTCATCTTATCTTTTTTTGCAAATCTCTCCGGGAACTCCCTCAGAGTGTGTGTTCTGTTTGATTTAGTCACTTGACCATTTTGGAGTGACGGCAATGGAGTCGTTTGATGTTTGATCAATCTATTGAAATCCTAGGGTTTGTCCCCCCTTTTCTTTAAAAAACATCGACAGGTGAGAACTTTTGATCTGCCCCTATGTTCACTTGAGGCTCATGCACGGTGCCCCTCATTGCCCCAGTGTAAGGCTTTGAGGTACCAATCGTTGTCTTTCGTCATGACCTTGTAGCTGGGAACCTATTGAGTGAGAACTTCTAATCTGCCCCTAGGTTCGTTTGAGGTTTATGCATGGGGCCTTTCATTGCCCCAGTGTAGGGCTTAGAGGTACCAATTGTTGTCTTGTTTTCACAACCTCGTAGTGAGGAAGAATGAAAGACGCAATTGATTCTTGCAAAAAGAACTTTCCAAGGACGAGAAATAGTTGAAGGATTTTTCAGCTGATGGATTAAGTCAAATGACTCCTATGTAGAAGCAAGATGTTTTGATGTCTTGATGATGCTAAAGGATCAAGTGCTTCTAAGTTTTATTCAAGACAAGAATCCAAGAAAGTCAAGATATATGATCAAGTTGATTTCTAGAATCTTTTGGAAGAAGTTTCCAAATTGAAAAAACAAAAGGTTTGACCAAAGAATTCTATCATTTCAAATTGAGATTTGCTCTCCGGTAATCGATTACCAGCAGTTGAAAATGTTTATAACAGTCACTAGAAATTTGAATTCAAAATTTATAATGTGTAATCGATTACACATGGATGGTAATTGATTACCAGCAATTTATTCAAATTTTAAAGCCTGTAATCTATTACACAAGTCTTGTAATCGATTACCAGAGGAGATTTTCAGAAAATAATTTCCAAGAGTCACATCTATTCAAATGGTTTATGAATGGCCATCAAAGGTGACTTGGAAACACGAATTTAAAGAGAGTTTTCATTGCCCACAAAGTTTATCCTCTCAAAAGATTAAGAGTTTTTCTGAACTGAACTGTCTTATCCTCTCAAAAAGATTCCTTGGTCAACCACTTGCATATTCAATAAGGAATTTTGATTGGTCTTCATTGTACAATCTATCTCTTTTAAGAGAGACCTTTTCTTCTCTACTTCTTATTTCTGAAAAGGGATTAAGAGACCGTGGGTCTCTTGTTGTAGAGGATTCTTGAACACAAGGGAAGGGTTATCCCTGTGTGCATTGTTAATCCGAAAAGAGAGAGTGATAGTTCAATTGGGGAATAGTCTTTGCATCTTAATTCAACCCCCTTCTTTCTTAAGGTAACTGAGGCCATTTGTCCAACATCCTATTCTTGATAACTCACTTCTCTCTAAAAAGACAAAATGAGGTCACATGAACGTCTATATTTTTACTTGAAAACACAGTCAATCAAATGCCTTTTTATTTTTTATTTTGAAACTTATTTTTTATTTTGAAACTTATTTGTTTTGAACTTTGCTCGTTGTTTTATGGTACCCCCACCAACGTGCAAGATGAGTAATCTCTGATTGAACGGTCTTGGAAGTCAACACTCAGGAGCGTAGGTTGCTTGAGCAAACAGACCAATGGCTTACACTCACATTCCGGTGGAAGTTGAATAAGCAAAGATATGTTCGTGAGAGGATGTCCATTTTATCCATATCACTTAACATTGTAACTGTGGTTTATGGCATAAACTTGGAAACCCTGATGAGTCATTAGGGACACCTAACAACAGCTTTCAAAATTGCCCCATGTGTGGCATCTCTTGTCAATGTCAGGATTTACACGCAATTCTCCTCAAATTTCAGCCAGCCCGCATCAATTAGACCTTGCACCTTACGCTTCAGAGCCCTACAATGCTCAATGGGACGCCCCGGGGCTTCTCCGTGACAAGCACACGTTGCGTTCGAGTCGTATTCTCGGAGAAATGGAGGTTGATGAACCTTGGCTAGGGTTATGGCTACCATTTGAATTATCAAGTAGATATGGGATCAAGTTTAGCATATGACAACGGAATTTGGGGTGAACCCTACAGGCTTTTTGCTGCAAAATTCCTTTTTGTTGGTGTTTTTGGTTTGTGCTAAAGGTGGTGTTCGTCATTGGAAGTGCGGTAGACAGGCTTTGTGGTTGATTTAGGGATGGCCTTTGTGGATAACTGGGTGGTGGGCAAGGAGGAGGTTTGTTATTGACTGAGTAATGACATTGTTGGGTTTGGTGGGAAACTTGGTCGTATAGGAATGGCAGTCACAGCATGGGTTTCTCCCTCTTTCTCACCCTCTTCATTTGCCCCAGTTTTCTCAGTCGTCCTAGTAGGATGATCAAATTTGCCTCTTTTTGGACCCACATTGATCCTTTCACTGGCGAAGACCAAATCTGCAAAGCTTTGAGGGTGCGCAGCCCACCATCTTTTCATAGTAGAGTACCGATAATGTGTCTACCATCACGATTATCGTCTCCCTTTCCATTATTGGGGGTACCACCTGGGCCGCCAGATCCCTCCACCTTTTGGGCGTGTTCTTTGAATGATCCGTCCCCCTTGTTGCACATGTTCCGTAGTTGCATCCTATCCAGAACCATATCAAAATTGTATTGATACTGCCTAACAACGGCAACCATTAGGTCCTTCCAAGAATGGACCCGGGAAGATTCCAAGTTAGTGTACCAGGTAACAGCTACCCCAGTAAGACTTTCTTGGAAGGAATGTATCAGTAATTCCTCATCTTTTGCGTATTCCCCCATCTTCTGACAATACATCTTTAGATGGTTCTTGAGACAAGTAGTCCCCTTGTACTTGTCAAAGTCCAGCACCTTGAACTTGGGAATGACCATGTTTGGGTATTAGGAACAACTTTTCTAGGTTAGCAAAGGCATAATCTTCACCTCCTTCAATGGCCCTGAGCTTTTCCTTTAGATGATCCGCCTTTCCCTTTTCGGCCATAGCAGGAGGGGCTCTTCCCACCGCAAAATGCAATGGTTGTGGTTGTGGGCGAAACTGAGGGCCCTCCAAAGTGTTTTCAAAGGGTATACCACCAACTGCTTGCCCTTCAGTGGCATATCCGAGCCAAGGCTCGAAGTCAGCTAGATTGTGGTGGGGAATTTCATGTGTCTCCCCCATGGTTTGAGAGATATGTGCCTGATGAGGTTATTGGTTCTCAATGAGTATCGGAGTGGAGTTATTGAGATTTTTATTGAGAGTGTATGCCACATTGGGTGGTGTATAGTTGGGAGGCAAGCCATATGATGGGAAGGCGTACTCGTTTTGAATTTGCACATCATGGGGTCATCCGTACTTCCCAAATCTTTGCCTACCATATTTGGATGATTCATTTGCTTGAGGCCAGATGGGAGCATCGGGTTCACCTTAGCGACAACGCTAATAGCGGCAACTATAACCGCATTGGCTTCCATTATCTTCTTCATGCTCATCATGGCCTTCATCATTGTGGCCATTTGCTCTTTTATGGCCTCCATTTTCGGCCTTCATCTTCTCTTGCACCTCCTCTGCTTCACCCAGTACTCTAGCTCTAGCACGAGTTCGGTAAGGGCGCCGTAAAGCGTGTCCTTTTCTTTTTGATAAGTTCATTTTATTTTATTTTATTTTATTTTTCAAGGAAAGAATGCAATGAGCAATGCAACCAATGAAAAGCATGGATGCATGCGAATGATGTACAGTCGAAGTATTGCGAATTTTTACGCAGGATATGGGGTTGAATCAATTTAGATTTTCAACATGGTCCATGACATCTTTGTCAAGGTGAAACTGGAAGTAACAAGGACATCAACAATCCTAAATATGTTTGGCAGTAGACGAAGCAGTGATGTGACTCAATTCATCTTTTGCCCCAATTTTGCAAGACGGTTACTTCCATATTTCAACTTGACTTGATGAACCTTTTTGTAAAAGCATGAGCTTGGTTCAACCCTATAATCCAAGGAATGGCAATTCTGATCGCCAATACTTCAACAACATCTCATAGGGATGAATGACTCGGGCATACTTTAAGCTTATGCACGGAAAATGTAATTATGAAATTGAGATGCCCGAAGAAACACCATTTCCTAGTTAACCATGCATTAGGTACCATGTTCAATTATTTTGTTTTTAAGTGAAACGGGTTTATGATCCCAACATGGTTGGTTCGTGGTGCCTAACACATGAAACTAAGAATGTAGTGTGAAGTTTCACGCTTCCCCCTTTTTGTTTTTGTTTTGTAGAGGAAAACGCAAGGATGAGCAAACATGAAAACAAATGGTATGCAATTTTGCAGATCAAAAAGTTTGTTGAACGCATATGCATGATGATGCCATGACTCATGCAAAATGTGAGGCTGGAATATGATAACGGACAAATGCAGGATATGTCCATTATGATGTTATGAAGAGATGCTTATGCGATGCATGATATGAATGCATTTTACGGACACGAGAGCCCGGAAAATTATCTCTTCTTACTTGCGCATTTGGGGGCGCAGTGCCCCATGTGTACAATTAAGAAGGTGATATGGACCTTGCGGCTTCCCGTGACAAAGGACGAGACCAACATACAATGCATGCTAGAGATAAAATGCGGGAGTGACTTGATTCGCACTGATTTTTGGAGTAAAAACGTGGGATAAACTCATTTTATTCAAAAAGTTATAACTAGTCAAGATCTGAGCGACAATACAAACTTCCTAGCGGTTTCTAATCATATGGTCCATTAAGTCTATCATATGCTGACAATAGCAGAGAAGTCCGTGGATCTCCTTGGGGGCGGAGTAGGTGTCCGCCATTGCTTTGGCCTTGGCTAGAAATCGAGGAAGTTCTTGACTCTTGTTCAAAGTAAGAGCAAATCGGTCTGTCCACATTGTTGCCTCTTGGTGCAATGAATCAATTACGCTTTCCCTTACTTCCCTTTCTGCTGATATCTTGGCGTACTCATCCTCTAGCCTGCTCGTGA
>NC_038251.2:38186266-38193601 GCF_000004515.6 Glycine max
GAAGTCCCCAAGATGAGCACCTCACGCTGATCATATACTGGGCGAGGAGGCAATTGTTCCATGGAGACTTCTACCCTAGCTAGTCCCAAATGCTTACCATAGGCTTTGCGGAAGGCTTGCCGTTGAAGTTGACCCATTAATTGCCCCAACTTTCGTAAACTGGTGACCTCTTAGCTCTTGATTTTGACTTGATAGAACCTCTTTTTAAGCGAAGGCTTTTGACTTGATCCCATGTTTTACCAAAGTGAAATAAAATCTAGTGCGAACCAAAACTCCGACATCTATCATGGGTGGAATGGATGAATGCATGAAGAAATGCATATGACACAGATGCAATCTAGGAATGCGGGGGTCCGGGGAATTTGTCCCCTTCTTAGATACGACGTCTAGGGGTAGCGAAATGCCCCAACGCACGTTTTTAAGAAGGCGACACGGACCCTCCGTTGGTTTGTTTACAGTAGGGATCAAGACAGAACCCATATGCAATGCCTATGCAAAAGACACAATGCGGGAATGTGCACAGTATGACAATATTTACCGAACATAAGCAAAAGGGTATATGATACTCATGCATGGCAGTGTGAAAAATGGCACGCAGCGTGTTTGCTTCGTGCCCCTATTTAAGGGACCTATAAGGGAGAGAACTAACTAGGCTTTTAGCAATAATCCCCAAGGTAGTCATATCTCTCTTGATGGTTTCTAGAGGTATCATCCCCTTTGAAGAACATATTGTAGCAGTAGGGACTACTAGCAACAATAGGTTTTCAAAGAGAAAAGCTCTAGATGAGGGTTCACTGTAATCAAGCAAGTCGGAGACCTAGCATGATCACAGATTCACCTCCACTCCTTATGCTCCCATGAACCCGGGTATAGGGCCCTTTTTCACTCACAGTGTGTGCAAATAGTGTTGGTGTTTGTGTGCATCAAATGAATAAATATTTACCTCATGCATACGTTCTAAAACACACTAAAAGCAACAAAAAGTTTATACACACAAGAACATAAGACAAATAAAGGGAAACCAACAAAGGAGAAAGTCATGATAAAACATTGCACAAGATTAAACGGCCTAACTCTCTAAAAACAGTCCCCAGTGGAGTCGCCAACTGTCGCAACCTACCCTTCGGCGGGAGGGCGACGCGAGACTCGCGGGATGCGTGTTCCACGAAAGGAATACGCGCGGAGTCGCCACCAACGTTTATTTGAGGAAAACGTCGGAAAAACCGGAAAAGACGCGATCTACGAACTTTTTAGGTGAAAGGTTCGGGAGTTGTATTTACGCACGGGGAAGGTATTAGCACCCCACACGCCCGTCCCAAGGGACGGCAGCCTTTAATCGAATGTGCAAACATGACTTTGATTTTTTATGTTCCCTTTTTATGTTCTTATATCCTTTATACCCTTTTTATATTTTTCTTTTTGTGTGGTCGACAAGGGTGTTTCCCTTTGCTCCTACGTATTCCTCAATTGGGATGAGAAAATCAGACCTACGTAGTTCTTTCGGAACAAAGTGTTTGGTTAAGTTGTTTTTGTCTTTTTTTTGCAAAATATATTTTTATTGAACAAAAGGTCATTTAAGGTGTTGAACCATGAAACGGTCTTTTGATTTTTGAAAGGGGAGAAACGTTAAGGCTTTGGACCATTAACGATCTCTTGTTTTTGAAAGGAGAGAAACGTTAAGGCATTGGACCATTAACGATCTCTTGTTTTTGAAAGGAGAGAAACGTTAAGGCATTGGACCATTAAAGATCTCTTGGTTTTTGAAAGGAGAGAAACGTTAAGGCATTGGACCATTAACGATCTCTTGGGGTGGTCGACAAAAGCGGGGCTTTTGCTCCTACGTATCCTCAATGAGGAACTCAGACCTACGTAGTTCTTTCTTATCAAATGATTCTTTTTTACTTAAGTGGTGATCATTTTAAGGCGTTGGACCTTAAAAATGATCCATTTTGCTTAGTGAGGAATTGAAATGACAAACTTCAAAAGCCTATTTTTGTGGACGAGCTTGACTAGGCGAGTTGGTTTTAGCCTTAGTTTCACTTTAGTTATTAATCAATTCGATTAAGAATGAGAAATCCCAAAGAGAAAACGTCCGATTGATTTTCCGCTTTATTTCACTAAAAAGATATTTTTTTGATTTATTATATTATTTTTTACCTCTTTTTGATTTCCAACGTGGTTACGGCACGACCGAACGGCCGGAATTGATTTTAACCGAAGTTAACGGATAATGCAATTCAAACGTTCGGTGGAAATTTATTTTATTTTTAAGTTAAGCGAGAAATGACTTAAGTAAAATGGCTTAAGCACGTCAACGGGGGGTATAAAAAGTAAACAAAATGAGAATAAAAATGCACGAAACACAATGTGGACCACTACGGGTGCATAGAATGAGTCGAAAAGCTTGGTTCGAGGTACTTACCCGTTGAAGATCGAAGAACGATGAAGAACGAATGAAGAACGTCGAAGAACGGTTGAAACCTTTGCGAGATTCCTCACGGAAAACGTTACGGAAATGTTTCGGAAGCGCCTCGGCTTAGATTTTCTTCACGGAAACAATTTTTCCAAGCAAATTCGAAAGAGAGAGAAGTGCCTAAGGGGCTGGATCCATTTCTTCTTCACTTCCTCCCCTATTTATAGCAAAATAGGGGAGGTGGTTGCCGCCCAGCTCGCCCAGGCGAGCTCAGCTCGCCCAGGCGAGCAGGGTTGCTTCCTCCAGAAGCAACCGCCTTCTGGAGGAATCTTCTGGAGGGCCCAAGTGGGCCTGGGTGCTATTTGCACCCCCATTTTTACTAAGTACACCCCCCCTCTGCTGTTTTTTGGTGATTCTTTTTTCGTAAAGTTACGGAAACTTACGAATTTCGTAACGATACTTGTTTTCTTTCCGTAATGTTACGGAACCTTGCGGATTACATAATCATCCCCTTTTTGACTTACGGAATGTTACGGAACCTCACTTAATTATGCAACGATGCTTCCATTTGATTTCCGATGTGTCACGGAAACTTACGGATTGTGCACCAACATTTTTTTGGTTTTTCGGCATGTCCTGGAATTTCATAAATTGCCTAATGAGGGGTGCCAAGCACCTCACAAGGACCAAAGAATGGTCGCATGTCATCAAGCAAAGGTCCCCGGACGAAATTAGGGTATGACAGCATGGCTCCAAGCTCGTTGGTGGAGGACGCATGAACGAAAACACAATTCATGGGACTTCGAAAAAGGATTGAGAATGGAGAATTGCATTAAGCAATCACTACGCATGGCTCCAAACTCATGGGTGGAGGACGCATGAACGAAAACGCAATTCATGGGACTCCGAAAAAGGATTGAGAATGGAGAATTGCACTAAGCAATCACTATGCATGGCTCCAAACTCGTGCGTGGAGGACGCATGAACGAAAATGCAATTCAAGGGGCTCCGAAAAAGGGTTGAGGATGGAGAATTGCACTAAGCAATCACTACGCATCGCTCCAAGCTCGTGGGTGGAGGATGCAAGAACGAAAACGCAATTCATGGGGCTCCGAAAAAGGGTTGAGGATGGAGAATCGCACTACGCAATCACTATGCATGGCTCCAAATTCGTGGGAAAAGGACGCATGAACAAAAACGCAATTCATGGAGCTCCGAAAAAGGGTTGAGGATGGAGAATTGCACTAAGCAATCACTACGCATGGCTCCAAGCTCGCTGGTGGAGGACGCATGAACGAAAACACAATTCATGGGACTTCGAAAAAGGATTGAGAATGGAGAATTGCATTAAGCAATCACTACGCATGGCTCCAAACTCATGGGTGGAGGAGGCATGAACGAAAACGCAATTCATGGGACTCCGAAAAAGGATTGAGAATGGAGAATTGCACTAAGCAATCACTACGCATGGCTCCAAACTCGTGCGTGGAGGACGCATGAACGAAAACGCAATTTATGCAGCTCCGAAAAAGGGTTTAGAATGGAGAATTGCACTAAGCAATCACTACGCATGGCTCCAAGCTCGTGGGTTGAGAACGGATGAACGAAAACGCAATTCATGGGACTCCGAAAAAGGATTGAGAATGCAGAATTGCACTAAGCAATCACTACGCATGGCTCCAAACTCGTGCGTGGAGGACGCATGAACGAAAACGCAATTTATGCAGCTCCGAAAAAGGGTTTAGAATGGAGAATTGCACTAAGAATTCACTACGCATGGCTCCAAGCTCGTGGGTTGAGGACGGATGAACGAAAACGCAATTCATGGGACTCCGAAAAAGGATTGAGAATGCAGAATTGCACTAAGCAATCACTACGCATGGCTCCAAACTCATGGGTGGAGGACGCATGAACGAAAACGCAATTCATGGGACTCCGAAAAAGGATTGAGAATGGAGAATTGCACTAAGCAATCACTACGCATGGCTCCAAACTCGTGCGTGGAGGACGCATGAACGAAAATGCAATTCATGGGGCTCCAAAAAAGGGTTGCAGATGGAGAATTGCACTAAGCAATCACTACGCATGGCTCCAAGCTAGTGGGTGGAGGATGCATGAACGAAAACGCAATTCATGGGGCTCCGAAAAAGGGTTGAGGATGGAGAATTGCACTAAGCAATCACAACGCATGGCTCCAAACTCGTGCGTGGAGGACGCATGAACGAAAATGCAATTCATGGGGCTCCGAAAAAGGGTTGAGGATGGAGAATTGCACTAAGCAATCACTACGCATCGCTCCAAGCTCGTGGGTGGAGGATGCAAGAACGAAAACGCAATTCATGGGGCTCCGAAAAAGGGTTGAGGATGGAGAATCGCACTAAGCAATCACTATGCATGGCTCCAAATTCGTGGGAAAAGGACGCATGAACAAAAACGCAAATCATGGAGCTCCGAAAAAGGGTTGAGGATGGAGAATTGCACTAAGCAATCACTACGCATGGCTCCAAGGTCGTTGGTGGAGGACGCATGAACGAAAACACAATTCATGGGACTTCGAAAAAGGATTGAGAATGGAGAATTGCATTAAGCAATCACTACGCATGGCTCCAAACTCATGGGTGGAGGACGCATGAACGAAAACGCAATTCATGGGACTCCGAAAAAGGATTGAGAATGGAGAATTGCACTAAGCAATCACTACGCATGGCTCCAAACTCGTGCGTGGAGGACGCATGAACGAAAATGCAATTCATGGGGCTCCGAAAAAGGGTTGCAGATGGAGAATTGCACTAAGCAATCACTACGCATGGCTCCAAGCTAGTGGGTGGAGGATGCATGAACGAAAACGCAATTCATGGGGCTCTGAAAAAGGGTTGAGGATGGAGAATCGCACTACGCAATCACTATGCATGGCTCCAAATTCGTGGGTAGAGGACGCATGAACGAAAACGCAATTCATGAGGCTCCGAAAAGGGTTGAGAATGAGAATTGCACTAAGCAATCACTACGCATGGCTCCAAGCTCGTGGGTAGAGGACGCATGAACGAAAACGCAATTCATGCGACTCCGAAAAAGGATTGAGAATGGAGAATTGCACTAAGCAATCACTACGCATGGCTCCAAACTCGTGGGTGGAGGACGCATGAACGAAAACGCAATTCATGCAGCTCCGAAAAAGGGATTGAGAATGGAGAATTGCACTAAGCAATCACTACGCATGGCTCCAAGCTCGTGGGTTGAGGACGGATGAACGAAAACGCAATTCATGGGACTCCGAAAAAGGATTGAGAATGGAGAATTGCACTAAGCAATCACTACGCATGGCTCCAAACTCGTGCGTGGAGGACGCATGAACGAAAATGCAATTCATGGGGCTCCGAAAAAGGGTTGAGGATGGAGAATTGCACTAAGCAATCACTACGCATCGCTCCAAGCTCGTGGGTGGAGGATGCAAGAACGAAAACACAATTCATGGGGCTCCGAAAAAGGGTTGAGGATGGAGAATCGCACTACGCAGTCACTATGCATTGCTCCAAATTCGTGGGAAAAGGACGCATGAACAAAAACGTAATTCATGGAGCTCCGAAAAAGGGTTGAGGATGGAGAATTGCACTAAGCAATCACTACGCATGGCTCCAAGCTCGTTGGTGGAGGACGCATGAACGAAAACACAATTCATGGGACTTCGAAAAAGGATTGAGAATGGAGAATTGCATTAAGCAATCACTACGCATGGCTCCAAACTCATGGGTGGAGGACGCATGAACGAAAACGCAATTCATGGGACTCCGAAAAAGGATTGAGAATGGAGAATTGCACTAAGCAATCACTACGCATGGCTCCAAACTCGTGCGTGGAGGACGCATGAACGAAAACGCAATTTATGCAGCTCCGAAAAAGGGTTTAGAATGGAGAATTGCACTAAGCAATCACTACGCATGGCTCCAAGCTCGTGGGTTGAGGACGGATGAACGAAAACGCAATTCATGGACTCCGAAAAAGGATTGAGAATGCAGAATTGCACTAAGCAATCACTACGCATGGCTCCAAACTCGTGCGTGGAGGACGCATGAACGAAAACGCAATTTATGCAGCTCCGAAAAAGGGTTTAGAATGGAGAATTGCACTAAGCAATCACTACGCATGGCTCCAAGCTCGTGGGTTGAGGACGGATGAACGAAAACGCAATTCATGGGACTCCGAAAAAGGATTGAGAATGCAGAATTGCACTAAGCAATCACTACGCATGGCTCCAAACTCGTGGGTGGAGGACGCATGAACGAAAACGCAATTCATGGGGCTCCGAAAAAGGGTTGAGGATGGAGAATTGCACTAAGCAATCACTACGCATGGCTCCAAACTCGTGCGTGGAGGACGCATGAACGAAAATGCAATTCATGGGGCTCCGAAAAAGGGTTGAGGATGGAGAATTGCACTAAGCAATCACTACGCATCGCTCCAAGCTCGTGGGTGGAGGATGCAAGAACGAAAACGCAATTCATGGGGCTCCGAAAAAGGGTTGAGGATGGAGAATCGCACTAAGCAATCACTATGCATGGCTCCAAATTCGTGGGAAAAAGACGCATGAACAAAAACGCAATTCATGGAGCTCCGAAAAAGGGTTGAGGATGGAGAATTGCACTAAGCAATCACTACGCATGGCTCCAAGGTCGTTGGTGGAGGACGCATGAACGAAAACACAATTCATGGGACTTCGAAAAAGGATTGAGAATGGAGAATTGCATTAAGCAATCACTACGCATGGCTCCAAACTCATGGGTGGAGGACGCATGAACGAAAACGCAATTCATGGGACTCCGAAAAAGGATTGAGAATGGAGAATTGCACTAGGCAATCACTACGCATGGCTCCAAACTCGTGCGTGGAGGACGCATGAACGAAAATGCAATTCATGGGGCTCC
>NC_038251.2:38193701-38195291 GCF_000004515.6 Glycine max
GGCTCTGAAAAAGGGCTGAGGATGGAGAATCGCACTACGCAATCACTACGCATGGCTCCAAGCTCGTGGGTGAAGACGCATGAACGTAAAACGCATTCATGGAGCTCCGAAAAAGGGTTGAGGATGGAGAATTTCACTAAGCAATCACTACGCATGGCTCCAAGCTCGTGGGTAGAGGACGCATGAACGAAAACGCAATTCATGCGACTCCCGAAAAAGGATTGAGAATGGAGAATTGCACTAAGCAATCACTACGCATGGCTCCAAACTCGTGGGTGGAGGACGCATGAACGAAAACGCAATTCATGCAGCTCCGAAAAAGGATTGAGAATGGAGAATTGCACTAAGCAATCACTACGCATGGCTCCAAGCTCGTGGGTTGAGGACGGATGAACGAAAACGCAATTCATGGGGCTCCGAAAAACGATTGAGAATGGAGAATTGCACTAAGCAATCACTACGCATGGCTCCAAACTCGTGCGTGGAGGACGCATGAACGAAAATGCAATTCATGGGGCTCCGAAAAAGGGTTGAGGATGGAGAATTGCACTAAGCAATCACTACGCATCGCTCCAAGCTCGTGGGTGGAGGATGCAAGAACGAAAACACAATTCATGGGGCTCCGAAAAAGGGTTGAGGATGGAGACTCGCACTACGCAGTCACTATGCATTGCTCCAAATTCGTGGGAAAAGGACGCATGAACAAAAACGTAATTCATGGAGCTCCGAAAAAGAGTTGAGGATGGAGAATTGCACTAAGCAATCACTACGCATGGCTCCAAGCTCGTTGGTGGAGGACGCATGAACGAAAACACAATTCATGGGACTTCGAAAAAGGATTGAGAATGGAGAATTGCATTAAGCAATCACTACGCATGGCTCCAAACTCATGGGTGGAGGACGCATGAACGAAAACGCAATTCATGGGACTCCGAAAAAGGATTGAGGATGGAGAATTGCACTAAGCAATCACTACGCATGGCTCCAAACTCGTGCGTGGAGGACGCATGAACGAAAATGCAATTCATGGGGCTCCGAAAAAGGGTTGAGGATGGAGAATTGCACTAAGCAATCACTACGCATCGCTCCAAGCTCGTGGGTGGAGGATGCAAGAACGAAAACACAATTCATGGGGCTCCGAAAAAGGGTTGAGGATGGAGAATCGCACTACGCAGTCACTATGCATGGCTCCAAATTCGTGGGAAAAGGACGCATGAACAAAAACGCAATTCATGGAGCTCCGAAAAAGGGTTGAGGATGGAGAATTGCCACTAAGCATTCATTACGCACCCTCTCCCAAGCTCGTTGGTGGAGGACGCATGAACGAAAACACAATTCATGGAGACTCCGAAAAAGGATTGAGAATGGAGAATTGCATTAAGCAATCACTACGCATGGCTCCAAACTCATGGGTGCAGGACGCATGAACGAAAACGCAATTCATGGGACTCCGAAAAAGGATTGAGAATGGAGAATTGCACTAAGCAATCACTACGCATGGCTCCAAACTCGTGCGTGGAGGACGCATGAACGAAAATGCAATTCATGGGGCTCCGAAAAAGGGTTGAGGATGGAGAATTGCACTAAGCA
>NC_038251.2:38195889-38196964 GCF_000004515.6 Glycine max
AGAATGGAGAATTGCGGCGGGCTGTCACTACGCATGGCTCCAAACTCATGGGTTGAGGACGGATGAACGAAAACGCAATTCATGGAGCTCCGAAAAAGGGTTGAGGATGGAGAATTGCACTAAGCAATCACTACGCATGGCTCCAAGCTCGTTGGTAGAGGACGCATGAACGAAAACGCAATTCATGCGACTCCGAAAAAGGATTGAGAATGGAGAATTGCACTAAGCAATCACTACGCATGGCTCCAAACTCATGGGTGGAGGACGCATGAACGAAAACGCAATTTATGCAGCTCCGAAAAATGGTTTAGAATGGAGAATTGCACTAAGCAATCACTACGCATGGCTCCAAGCTCGTGGGTTGAGGACGGATGAACGAAAACGCAATTCATGGGACTCCGAAAAAGGATTGAGAATGCAGAATTGCACTAAGCAATCACTACGCATGGCTCCAAACTCGTGCGTGGAGGACGCATGAACGAAAATGCAATTCATGGGGCTCCGAAAAAGGGTTGCGGATGGAGAATTGCACTAAGCAATCACTACGCATGGCTCCAAGCTAGTGGGTGGAGGATGCATGAATGAAAACGCAATTCACGGGGCTCCGAAAAAGGGTTGAGGATGGAGAATCGCACTACGCAATCACTATGCATGGCTGCAAATTCGTGGGTAGAGGACGCATAAACGAAAACGCAATTCATGGAGCTCCGAAAAAGGGTTGAGGATGGAGAATTGCACTAAGCAATCACTACGCATGGCTCCAAGCTCGTTGGTAGAGGACGCATGAACGAAAACACAATTCATGGGACTTGAAACCGGATTGAGAATGGAGAATTGCATAAAACAATCACTACGCATGGCTCCAAACTCATGGGTTGAAGACGGATGAACGAAAACGCCATTCATGGAGCTCCGAAAAACGGTTGAGGATGGAGAATTGCACTAAGCAATCACTACGCATGGCTCCAAGCTCGTGGGTTGAGGACGGATGAACGAAAACGCAATTCATGGGACTCCGAAAAAGGATTGAGAATGCAGAATTGCACTAAGCAATCACTACGCATGGCTCCAAGCT
>NC_038251.2:38197840-38198565 GCF_000004515.6 Glycine max
GGATTGAGAATGGAGAATTGCACTAAGCAATCACTACGCATGGCTCCAAACTCGGGGGTGGAGGATGCATGAACGAAAACGCAATTCATGGGGCTCCGAAAAAGGATTGAGAATGGAGAATTGCACTAAGCAATCAGTACGCATGGCTCCAAACTTATGGGTGGAGGAACGCATGAACGAAAACGCAATTTATGGGGCTCCGAAAAAGGATTGAGAATGGAGAATTGCACTAAGCAATCAGTACGCATGGCTCCAAACTCGTGGGTGGAGGACGCATGAACGAAAACGCAATTCATGGGGCTCCGAAAAAGGATTGAGAATGGAGAATTGCACTAAGCAATCACTACGCATGTCTCCAAGCTCGTCGGGTGGAGGACGCATGAACGAAAACGCAATTCATGGGACTCCGAAAAAGGATTGCAGAAATGGAGGTTAATTGCACTAAGCAATCACTACGCATGGCTCCAAACTCGGGGGTGGAGGATGCATGAACGAAAACGCAATTCATGGGGCTCCGAAAAAGGATTGAGAATGGAGAATTGCACTAAGCAATCAGTACGCATGGCTCCAAACTTATGGGTGGAGGACGCATGAACGAAAACACAATTTATGGGGCTCCGAAAAAGGATTGAGAATGGAGAATTGCACTAAGCAATCAGTACGCATGGCTCCAAACTTATGGGTGGAGGACGCATGAACGAAAACACAATTGATGGGGCTCCGAA
>NC_038251.2:38215929-38219091 GCF_000004515.6 Glycine max
ACCTGAAACGCGCGAGGGGTTCTTCAGTTGTGCTTCTTGCTGAAGAATCTTCTCACTTTTGATGCATAGTTCTCTATAGGATATAGCAAGCTCATCAAAAGTGATTTCAATATCAATATCACTTGAGTCTTCATCAGATTCAAATCTACCAGTGAGTGCATTCACATCTCTGTCAGAATCACTTTCTTGTTCACTCTCTGTATCATCAGACCGACATACAGAAAGTCCTTTCCTCTGCTTCTTGAGATGGGTGGGACATTCAGCTTTGATGTGTCCATAGCCTTCACACCCATGGCATTGAATTCCTTTGCTGTGACTGGGCTTTTCATCTGACTTCTTCTGGTATTCACTACCTTTCCTGATGTCGAAAGGGATGTTCCGGACATGTGGTTTCTGCCTCCTGTCCATTCTTTTCAGCACTTTGTTGAACTGTTTTCCAAGGAGCACAACTGCGTTAGTCAGACCTTCATCAGTATCCAGGTCATACTCATCTTCTTCTCCTTCATCATTGGACACGAACGCCAGGCTCTTGCTCTTCTTTTCAGTCCTATCCGAGAGTCCTAGCTCAAAGGTTTGAAGGGAACCAATGAGTTCATCTACTCTCATGTTGCAAATGTCTTGGGCCTCCTCTATTGCAGTGACTTTCATGTCAAATCTCTTAGGCAAAGATCTGAGGATCTTTCTCACCAGCTTTTCATCTGTCATCCTTTCTCCCAAGGCAGTGCAAGCATTGGCAATTTCAAGAATGTTCATGTGGAAGTCATGAATGCATTCTTCCTCCTTCATCTTTAGATTTTCGAATTTTGTAGCCAATAGTTGCAATCTGGACATCTTCACTTTGGAGGTTCCTTCATGAGTGGTTTTCAGAATCTCCCATGCATCCTTGGCAACTGTGCATGTGTTGATCAATCTGAAGATATTCTTGTCAACTCCATTGAATAGGGCATTCAAGGCTTTGGAGTTTCCAAGTGCCAATTCGTCTTCTTCTTTTGTCCAGTCTTCTTCTGGCTTCAATTCATCAGTGGGCTTTCCTTCTGTGTCCAGCATCTTGGGATGTTCCCAGCCTTTGATGACAGCTTTCCAGGTTCTGCTATCCAGTGATTTGAGGAAGGCCACCATCCTTGCTTTCCAGTATTCATAGTTGGTTCCATCCAGAATTGGTGGTCTGTTCACTGGTCCTCCTTCTTTCTCCATGTTCATCAGAATTCAGTTCTGTCATTCTTCCGCACCGGGAGGTCATCTGGGTGTTCAAAGTGAAATTCTGATACTGGGGACAGATGTCGTACAGGATGTCACAACATCGCGCTTCAGAACATGCAGATTGTATATGACCGTATGAACAGATTAAACAAGTAAATAACACAAGAGAATTGTTAACCCAGTTCGGTGCAACGTCACCTACATCTGGGGGCTACCAAGCCTGGGAGGAAATCCACTAAAATAGTATTAGTTCGAAGATCTAACAGCCACTGTATACAACCTTCTCACCTAACCACTACCCGTGCAACTTCTACCTAAGAGCCACTCTTAGATAAGAGAACCCCTCTCACTCCCTCTCAATCACTCACCCGTGTTTACAAACAAATCAAAGACACACCAGAGATTGCTCTCTGAACAATAGAGATCAACTCTACACACTCAGGTCCAACACTTGATGCTAGGGTAACATCAAGGTGGCTCACAAAACACTCAAGTCACAAAACTCACAAAATAACTCTTCAATCTCTGACTTGGTACAGAACCCGTGCAACCTTCATGTTTATATAGCAGTGTGCGTATCTGGGCTGCAACAACTTGCGCTGGATGAGATCTATCATTCTCCTGAAAAATCTGCACTTAAAGATCTAAAAGATAAAGTTTTATCTTTTAGTTTTTATCTTCAATCTCTAATCCCTGAACGAAACTATTCAAGTTTGTAATTCAAACTTTAATTATCTTTTAATTCGTTCCTAAAGATATAGCGCCTAATCTGTTGCTGACTGCACATTAATCTGTTAAAGATATAACAGATTTATGTGTCCAGTATTTGCGGGCAGGATGTCCTGGACATTGTATCCGACATCATGGATCCTGCAGCTTCAATTCTTCATTTGACATTTTATCTTGCCTTGTGCATTGTGCAGCCTGATTCCTTGACATAATGTTAGACATCATGTGCAGCAACTCCAGCTTTCCTTCATTGTCTAAGTGCTTATGTTTTAACAAAATCTTAGCCAATCTTTTAAAACTAAGTAAAGCTAAGCACTAACAATCTCCCCCTTTGGCAAATTTTGTCTAAAACATACTTAGACACTTCCTGAGCAGGTACGAGCAGTCATGCAAGTGGGATCAGCAACTTTCATTATCAGAGTAATCAAGCACAGCAGTATCTGTAGTGGTGACAGCAAAATTCTGCAAGTTGCAAATCTACAAGTCTTTTCCAGGATGTCAAGACATCTCACGTGACATCAGCTTTCTGCTCCCCCTGTCTCCATGCTCTTGCTGTTGTGAAGTGAATATTCTGCTAGGCAGCAGTTCATTGCAGCATCTTCTATCAACTACTAGTTTCAGTAGCTTACATCAATCATCATCAGCAGCAGCAGTATCAATACTACTCCCCCTCAAAATCATAAATCATGCATAATATCCTAATTCCTAATATCCTACTACTCCCCCTTTTTAGACAGAATTTGGCAAAAGTAGAATGCATGAAATTAATGTGCAATTATTACAGACCAATAACAATCAATTGTTCAAAGGGACATGCCCCAAAAGCAAAAAAATAAAGGTCTGATGGTCATGGGGTGGCATCAGAATCATCATCTGACTCTGTATCCTCTGCTGCATCTTCTTCTTCCTCAGCTGCTTCTCCATCATCAATGCCATTGTCTGAGAGTCTTTTGATCAGGCGTTCCAGCTTCATTTTCTTCTCTGTGTTGGCTTTGATGGTTGCCTCCAGCACTTTGCATGTGTCCTTGAGTTCAGCAATCAAATCATCCTTGGACACAGCACCTGAAGTAGCAGCTTTCCCTGATGTCGAGACAATGTCTGGGACATGTGTCCCCTCAAACAGTTTGTAATGCAGGGATAGAGGAGATTCTCTCCTCAACACAGACTCAGTGTAGTTTAAAATATTGGGATGCCCCTGATGAAATGCCACACAATACAGTTGGGAAGGCAATG
>NC_038251.2:38219315-38228798 GCF_000004515.6 Glycine max
ATGCTGGACTTGCTTGGCAGTGATTTCCTTGGCAATTTGATGCTCAGAAACAGCAATATCCACCACTCCTTCAGTTGGTCTGCCCAGATACTTGTTGATTACAGCAGGGGAGAATCTAATACATTTTCCTCTGACAAACACTTTCTGATACTCATCACTCTTTCTGTTTGTTATGTCAGAGGGAATGTTGACAATGAATTCCCTGACTAGACATTCATAACAATCTCCCAACTTGGTGACAGTTTTTAGCAGTCCAGCAGCCTTGATGAGGTCCATGATCTCCTTGCAATCCAAGGCATCTCTTCCCAGTTCTCTTTCTAAAGCAAGTCTGCGTTGATATACAAATTTCCACCTTTCAACATTGCCAATGGAGTGGAATGAAATGTTGTCCAATGGAGCATCAGGGACATTTCCAGGCACCTTTTTCCCTGATTTCTTGGCTCTCTTGATGTCGGGAACATCTAGTTCGACATCATCATCAGAATCAGACGAGGAAATTTCTTTCCTCTTCTTGGACGGGATTGCAACTTTGCTCCATCTGGATGTGGTAGGAGTGATTGGTGTGCTCTTCTTCTGTGCAATAGTTTTGATACGTCCAGACCTAGTAATGGGGGTTTTTCCCTTTCTGCTTTGTAATCTTTCTGCAATGCCAGGTGCCAACTTTTTGGTAATGGGTTCCTCATCAGATTCTACTTCTTCTAGGTCAATGAGGTCACTTGGAGCAGGTTCTGGTGCCCTTGGTGCAGAGGTCTCCTCTGTGGCTTGATCCTCTTCCTCTGTTGATTCCTCTTCACTGGGTGAAGGGAGGACTTCAGCATTTGGGGTGGAAGATGTTGGAACATCTTTATCAGCATCAGGCACAGAAGCATTTTTCAAAATGCTATTCACAAGACTGCGGATCTTCTTATCCATCTCAGTGTCTACTTCCCTAGGGCTTGTTGCAAAGCTAGGGTTTTCAGAAATCTTCACTCCCTGTTGTCTTTTAAGGACCAGTTTCTCAGGAACAGGGCCTGGACCAGGAATCATTTGTATGGGTTGGATATTGAATTCGGGTTGTTCCTGGTTTGATGGAGTTTTGGTGGATGATGGAGATGATGGTACAGAGAGTGAAACAGGGGATGAGGTTTCTTTTGGTGAGGTAGCCATGGAGAAGCAGAGCTTTTGGAGTGGTTTCGTGAATATCTGAGAAGTGTTGGGGAATGCTGATGAAAACGAGATTGCCACGAAAATGCAAGTTTGAATGAGGAATGTAGAGGGTCGTGTGAAACGAAGGTTGAATTTGTTTTGGCCCAGTAGTGAACGTGCAATTGACGTTTGAGCACGTTCAGATAGAAGTAATTGCTATAACTCTTCTAGCAGGCAAATGCCCAGCTTGCCCCTCAGTTTTTCAAACTGATTTGCATCCAATGCCTTTGTGAAAATATCTGCTACTTGTTCCTCAGTGGCAACATGCTTCAATGTGATAACTTTATCATCAACAAGATCTCTAATATAGTGATGTCTAATGTCAATGTGCTTGGTTCTGCTGTGTTGAACAGGATTTTTAGAAATATTGATAGCACTCATGTTGTCACAGTACAATGTCATGACATCTTGTTCGACATTGTACTCCTTCAGCATCTGCTTCATCCAAACTAGTTGTGAACAGCTGCTTCCTGCTGCAATATACTCTGCTTCTGCAGTAGATAGGGACACACAGTTCTGCTTCTTGCTGAACCATGAAATAAGATTGTTTCCCAAATAGAAACATCCACCAGAAGTGCTTTTTCTGTCATCTGCACTTCCAGCCCAATCAGCATCACAATATCCAACCAGCATTGAATCTGAACAATGACAGTACATAATCCCATAGTCACTGGTGCCATTTACATATTTCAGAATTCTCTTTACTTGATTCAAGTGACTTATCTTGGGATTGGCTTGATATCTTGCACAAACACCTACTGCAAAGGTGATGTCAGGTCTGCTTGCTGTTAAATATAGTAAACTTCCAATCATGCTTCTGTACAGACTTTGATCAACACTGGTGCCAGCTTCATCCTTTGACAGCTTCAAGTGAGTAGGTGCAGGTGTTCTTTTATGGCTGGCATTTTCCATCCCAAACTTCTTGACAATGTTCTTTGCGAACTTGCTTTGTGAGAGGAATATGGAGTCTTCCATCTGCTTCACTTGGAGTCCCAGAAAATAAGTCAGCTCTCCAACAAGACTCATCTCAAATTCAGATTGCATCTGTTGGACAAAATGTCGAAGCATCTCATTCGACATCCCTCCAAACACAATGTCATCAACATATATCTGTGCTATCATCAAGTTTTCAGCATCTTGTTTGACAAAGAGAGTCTTGTCAATTCCTCCCTTCCTATACCCTTGCTGAGTAAGGAACTCTGTTAGCCTTTCATACCAAGCTCTTGGAGCTTGCTTCAATCCATAGAGAGCCTTCTTGAGCCTGTATACATGATCTGGATGAGTTGGATCTACAAATCCCTTTGGCTACTCCACATAGACTTCTTCATTCAAGTATCCATTCAGAAACGCGCTCTTCACATCCATCTGGTACAGCTTGAATTTGAGGATGCAAGCTACACCAAGTAACAATCTGATGGACTCAAGTCTAGCAACAGGAGCGAAAGTTTCATCAAAGTCTACACCTTCAATCTGAGTGTAGCCTTGAGCAACAAGTCTGGCCTTGTTTCTGGTTATAACACCTTCTTCATTGGTTTTGTTCTTGAAGATCCACTTGGTGCCAATCACATTAGTTCCCTCGGGTCTAGGAACTAGCTCCCAAACTTCATTCCTTTTGAATTGCCCCAATTCTTCTTGCATAGCATTGATCCAGAACTCATCAGTCAGTGCCTCTTTCACATTCTTTGGCTCAGTTTTGGAGACAAAGCATGAATTGGAGACAATCTCAATCTCCCTTGATCTTGTAGTGACTCCTCTGTTTGGATCTCCTATAATCAGCTCCTTGGGGTGCATCTTCTGGATTCTAATGGAGGGACTCTTGTCAGGTTGATTGATGTTTGGTTCGTCTGTAGCAGAATCAGAGTTTTCTGCATTTTCTGCATTTTCTGCACTTTTAGCTGTGTCTGCTACATTGTCTCCCGATGTTCTGACATCTTCTTCGACATCCTTCTTTCTTGCTGGAGTTAGATCATCAACAACCACATTGATGGATTCCATCACAGTTCTGGTTCTGGAATTGAATACTCTATATGCTCTGCTGTTTGTGGAGTATCCCAAGAATATTCCTGCATCACTCTTTGGATCCATCTTTCTCCTTTGCTCTCTATCTGCCAAAATGTAACATGGACTTCCAAAGATGTGGAAGTGCTTGACAGTTGGCTTCCTCCCTTTCCAGATTTCATACAGTGTGGTTGGAGTCCCTCTTCTAAGTGTGACTCTGTTGTGGATATAGCATGCTGTGTTCATGGCTTCAGCCCAGAGATTATAGGGAAGTTCTTTGGCATGAAGCATGACCCTAGCAGCTTCTTGCAAAGTCCTGTTTTTCCTTTCAACTATGCCATTTTGTTTTGGTGTGATGGCTGCAGAGAACTCATGAGTGATGCCTTCAGATGTGCAGAATTCAGTAAACTTGCTGTTTTCAAACTCTCTGCCATGGTCACTCCTAATTCTCTTGATGACACAGTCTTTTTCTCTTTGAAGTCTTAGACTCAACTCTTTGAATACTTCAAAGGTGTCTGATTTCTCTCTGATAAAGTTGACCCAGGTAAATCTGGAGAAATCATCCACAACAACATAGGCATACCTCTTTCCTCCAAGGCTTTCAACTTGCATAGGCCCCATCAAGTCCATGTGAAGTAGTTCCAGCACCCTGGAAGTGGTCTGATGTTGAAGCTTCTGGTGGGACATCTTGACTTGCTTCCCAATCTGACATTCACCACAGATTCTGCCTTCTTCTATTTTCAGATTGGGAATGCCTCTAACAGCACCTTTGTTAATGATTTTCTTCATGCCTCTTAAGTGCAGATGTCCAAATCTTTGATGCCATATTTTGACTTCATCTTCTTTGGAGGATAGACATGTGGAGGAGTAACTGGTTTCTTGAGGTGTCCATAGGTAACAGTTGTCCTTTGATCTGCTGCCCTTCATTAGAACTTCACTCTTCTCATTTGTCACCAAGCATTCTGACTTTGTGAAGTTTACATTGAATCCTTCATCACACAACTGACTGATGCTGATCAAGTTTGCAGTCAGTCCCTTCACCAGCAGTACTTTGTTCAGACTAGGAAGTCCATCATGGACTAGCTTTCCCATTCCAGTGATCTTTCCTTTAGAGCCATCTCCAAATGTCACATAGCTAGTGGAGCAAGGTTCAATGTTCACCAGGAATTCTTTAACTCCTGTCATGTGTCTGGAACAGCCGCTATCTAGGTACCAATCTTCCTTAGCTGATGCCCTAAGTGAAGTATGAACAACAAGACTAACAATCTTGTGTTTTGGAACCCACATCATCTTCCTTCCGCTGCAGCTACTTTGAGTTCCATGATGTGGATGGCCATGTAGATGATAGCAAAAGGGCTTTATGTGACCATACTTGCCACAGTAGTGACACCTCCACTTCTTTCTTTTGCTCTTTTTCTGCTGCGTTCCATGATGTCGAGACCGATGTTGTGACATCGTGGCTCCAGTGCTGTTTTTGGCAGGAACAAATTCTGTCATGGTTGTTCTGCCAGCAGATTTATGATTAAATCCAAGTCCTCTCTGGTTTCCAACATTCTTCCCAAGCTGTAGCACCTCATCAAGCATATCTGAGCCTTTATTCAGCATCTTTATTGATTTTGTCATGTTTTCCAGTTTAGAGTTCAGAAAACCAATTTCTCCTTTAAGTTCAGAGATCTCCTCTTCATGTGCCTCCTTCTCAGCCTCCAGATTTGCAATGACCTTCTTCAGTTGTGCTTCTTGCTGAAGAATCTTCTCACTTTTGATGCATAGTTCTCTATAGGATATAGCAAGCTCATCAAAAGTGATTTCAATATCAATATCACTTGAGTCTTCATCAGATTCAAATCTACCAGTGAGTGCATTCACATCTCTGTCAGAATCACTTTCTTGTTCACTCTCTGTATCATCAGACCGACATACAGAAAGTCCTTTCCTCTGCTTCTTGAGATGGGTGGGACATTCAGCTTTGATGTGTCCATGGCCTTCACACCCATGGCATTGAATTCCTTTGATGTGACTGGGCTTTTCATCTGACTTCTTCTGGTATTCACTACCTTTCCTGATGTCGAAAGGGATGTTCCGGACATGTGGTTTCTGCCTCCTGTCCATTCTGTTCAGCACTTTGTTGAACTGTTTTCCAAGGAGCACAACTGCGTTAGTCAGACCTTCATCAGTATCCAGGTCATACTCATCTTCTTCTCCTTCATCATTGGACACGAACGCCAGGCTCTTGCTCTTCTTTTCAGTCCTATCCGAGAGTCCTAGCTCAAAGGTTTGAAGGGAACCAATGAGTTCATCTACTCTCATGTTGCAGATGTCTTGGGCCTCCTCTATTGCAGTGACTTTCATGTCAAATCTCTTAGGCAAAGATCTGAGGATCTTTCTCACCAGCTTTTCATCTGTCATCCTTTCTCCCAAGGCAGTGCAAGCATTGGCAATTTCAAGAATGTTCATGTGGAAGTCATGAATGCATTCTTCCTCCTTCATCTTTAGATTTTCGAATTTTGTAGCCAATAGTTGCAATCTGGACATCTTCACTTTGGAGGTTCCTTCATGAGTGGTTTTCAGAATCTCCCATGCATCCTTGGCAACTGTGCATGTGTTGATCAATCTGAAGATATTCTTGTCAACTCCATTGAATAGGGCATTCAAGGCTTTGGAGTTTCCAAGTGCCAATTCGTCTTCTTCTTTTGTCCAGTCTTCTTCTGGCTTTAATTCATCAGTGAGCTTTCCTTTTGTGTTCAGCATCTTGGGATGTTCCCAGCCTTTGATGACAGCTTTCCAGGTTCTGCTATCCAGTGATTTGAGGAAGGCCACCATCCTTGCTTTCCAGTATTCATAGTTGGTTCCATCCAGAATTGGCGGTCTGTTCACTGGTCCTCCTTCTCTCTCCATGTTCATCAGAATTTATCTCCCTAGATCTCACTCAGTGATTTAGAGTGCCCGCTCTGATACCAATTGAAATTCTGATACTGGGGACAGATGTCGTACAGGATGTCACAACATCGCGCTTCAGAACATGCAGATTGTATATGACCGTATGAACAGATTAAACAAGTAAATAACACAAGAGAATTGTTAACCCAGTTCGGTGCAACGTCACCTACATCTGGGGGCTACCAAGCCAGGGAGGAAATCCACTAAAATAGTATTAGTTCGAAGATCTAACAGCCACTGTATACAACCTTCTCACCTAACCACTACCCGTGCAACTTCTACCTAAGAGCCACTCTTAGATAAGAGAACCCCTCTCACTCCCTCTCAATCACTCACCCGTGTTTACAAACAAATCAAAGACACACCAGAGATTGCTCTCTGAACAATAGAGATCAACTCTACACACTCAGGTCCAACACTTGATGTTAGGGTAACATCAAGGTGGCTCACAAAACACTCAAGTCACAAAACTCACAAAATAACTCTTCAATCTCTGACTTGGTACAGAACCCGTGCAACCTTCATGTTTATATAGCAGTGTGCGTATCTGGGCTGCAACAACTTGCGCTGGATGAGATCTATCATTCTCCTGAAAAATCTGCACTTAAAGATCTAAAAGATAAAGTTTTATCTTTTAGTTTTTATCTTCAATCTCTAATCCCTGAACGAAACTATTCAAGTTTGTAATTCAAACTTTAATTATCTTTTAATTCGTTCCTAAAGATATAGCGCCTAATCTGTTGCTGACTGCACATTAATCTGTTAAAGATATAACAGATTTATGTGTCCAGTATTTGCGGGCAGGATGTCCTGGACATTGTATCCGACATCGTGGATCCTGCAGCTTCAATTCTTCATTTGACATTTTATCTTGCCTTGTGCATTGTGCAGCATTCCTTGACATAATGTTAGACATCATGTGCAGCAACTCCAGCTTTCCTTCATTGTCTAAGTGCTTATGTTTTAACAAAATTTTAGCCAATCTTTTAAAACTAAGTAAAGCTAAGCACTAACAATCGGACAGCTCACAAAGTGCTTGACTGTGGCTTTTACTGGCCCACCATCTTTAAATATGCGTGGAAGATTTGTAGCACTTGTGAGCAGTGTCAGAGAGCAGGAAGTGCACTTACATGGCGACAACAAATGCCTCAGCAACCTATGCTATTTTGTGAGGTGTTTGATGTCTGTCAAGACATCTCACGTGACATCGGCTTTCTGCTCCCCCTGTCTCCATGCTCTTGCTGTTGTGAAGTGAATATTCTGCTAGGCAGCAGTTCACTGCAGCATCTTCTATCAACTACTAGTTTCAGTAGCTTACATCAATCATCATCAGCAGCAGTATCAATACTACTCCCCCTCAAAATCATAAATCATGCATAATATCCTAATTCCTAATATCCTACTACTCCCCCTTTTTAGACAGAATTTGGCAAAAGTAGAATGCATGAAATTAATGTGCAATTATTACAGACCAATAACAATCAATTGTTCAAAGGGACATGCCCCAAAAGCAAAAAAAATAAAGGTCTGATGGTCATGGGGTGGCATCAGAATCATCATCTGACTCTGTATCCTCTGCTGCATCTTCTTCTTCCTCAGCTGCTTCTCCATCATCAATGCCATTGTCTGAGAGTCTTTTGATCAGGCGTTCCAGCTTCATTTTCTTCTCTGTGTTGGCTTTGATGGTTGCCTCCAGCACTTTGCATGTGTCCTTGAGTTCAGCAATCAAATCATCCTTGGACACAGCACCTGAAGTAGCAGCTTTCCCTGATGTCGAGACAATGTCTGGGACATGTGTCCCCTCAAACAGTTTGTAATGCAGGGATAGAGGAGATTCTCTCTTCTTCACAGAGTCAATGCTGTTTAAAATATTGGGATGTTGACTCAACATAATGCCACACAATACAGTTGGGAAGGCAATGGGTAATTTGACAGCAAAAGATTCTGAATGCTTAATAGTTTGATCAAAAATATAGTTTCCAAAATTAAATTTGGACTTGGTTCCAACAGCATACAGAAATTTACCCAAACCTGTGGCAACAGTGGAAGTATGATTGGTGGGTACCCAGTTTGCAGTCCCAATCCTATGCAGGATTGCATACTTCACACTTAGCTTCCCTGCAGAAAGCTTCCCTTTCTTTGGCCAATGCTGGACTTGCTTGGCAGTGATTTCCTTGGCAATTTGATGCTCAGAAACAGCAATATCCACCACTCCTTCAGTTGGTCTGCCCAGATACTTGTTGATTACAGCAGGGGAGAATCTAATACATTTTCCTCTGACAAACACTTTCTGATACTCATCACTCTTTCTGTTTGTTATGTCAGAGGGAATGTTGACAATGAATTCCCTGACTAGACATTCATAACAATCTCCCAACTTGGTGACAGTTTTTAGCAGTCCAGCAGCCTTGATGAGGTCCATGATCTCCTTGCAATCCAAGGCATCTCTTCCCAGTTCTCTTTCTAAAGCAAGTCTGCGTTGATATACAAATTTCCACCTTTCAACATTGCCAATGGAGTGGAATGAAATGTTGTCCAATGGAGCATCAGGGACATTTCCAGGCACCTTTTTCCCTGATTTCTTGGCTCTCTTGATGTCGGGAACATCTAGTTCGACATCATCATCAGAATCAGACGAGGAAATTTCTTTCCTCTTCTTGGACGGGATTGCAACTTTGCTCCATCTGGATGTGGTAGGAGTGATTGGTGTGCTCTTCTTCTGTGCAATAGTTTTGATACGTCCAGACCTAGTAATGGGGGTTTTTCCCTTTCTGCTTTGTAATCTTTCTGCAATGCCAGGTGCCAACTTTTTGGTAATGGGTTCCTCATCAGATTCTACTTCTTCTAGGTCAATGAGGTCACCTGGAGCAGGTTCTGGTGCCCTTGGTGCAGGGGTCTCCTCTGTGGCTTGATCCTCTTCCTCTGTTGATTCCTCTTCACTGGGTGAAGGGAGGACTTCAGCATTTGGGGTGGAAGATGTTGGAACATCTTTATCAGCATCAGGCACAGAAGCATTTTTCAAAATGCTATTCACAAGACTGCAGATCTTCTTATCCATCTCAGTGTCTACTTCCCTAGGGCTTGTTGCAAAGCTAGGGTTTTCAGAAATCTTCACTCCCTGTTGTCTTTTAGGGACCAGTTTCTCAGGAACAGGGCCTGGACCAGGAATCATTTGTATGGGTTGGATATTGAATTCGGGTTGTTCCTGGTTTGATGGAGTTTTGGTGGATGATGGAGATGATGGTACAGAGGGTGAAACAGGGATGAGTTTCTTTTGTGAGTAGCCATGGAGAAGCAGAGCTTTTGGGGATTTCGGTCCGGCCAGATCGAGCGCACCTGTGCTCTTTTTTCTCCTCTTTTTTT